>NW_027144404.1:0-37913 GCF_026170545.1 Melanerpes formicivorus | reverse complement strand
TTCTTCCCTACCTTATTCCTGTGCTGAGATACAGGCTGCTCCAACCTGCTGTAAAATGCTTGATTTCGAGAGTGAGCGAAACTAATGAAAACATTGTTGGGGTAAAACCTAAAGGGAAAGACCTAGCACCAAATCCAATTTGCCATCTGATCTAACTTCTGGAGGCAGTCAAAATGATCCTTAGAATTCTTCCCTACCTTATTCCTGTGCTGAGATACAGGCTGCTCCAACCTGCTGTAAAATGCTTGATTTCGAGAGTGAGCGAAACTAATGAAAACATTGTTGGGGTAAAACCTAAAGGGAAAGACCTAGCACCAAATCCAATTTGCCATCTGATCTAACTTCTGGAGGCAGTCAAAATGAGCCTTAGAATTCTTCCCTACCTTATTCCTGTGCTGAGATACAGGCTGCTCCAACCTGCTGTAAAATGCTTGATTTCGAGAGTGAGCGAAACTAATGAAAACATTGTTGGGGGTAAAACCTAAAGGGAAAGACCTAGCACCAAATCCAATTTGCCATCTGATCTAACTTCTGGAGGCAGTCAAAATGAGCCTTAGAATTCTTCCCTACCTTATTCCTGTGCTGAGATACAGGCTGCTCCAACCTGCTGTAAAATGCTTGATTTCGAGAGTGAGCGAAACTAATGAAAACATTGTTGGGGTAAAACCTAAAGGGAAAGACCTAGCACCAAATCCAATTTGCCATCTGATCTAACTTCTGGAGGCAGTCAAAATGATCCTTAGAATTCTTCCCTACCTTATTCCTGTGCTGAGATACAGGCTGCTCCAACCTGCTGTAAAATGCTTGATTTCGAGAGTGAGCGAAACTAATGAAAACATTGTTGGGGTAAAACCTAAAGGGAAAGACCTAGCACCAAATCCAATTTGCCATCTGATCTAACTTCTGGAGGCAGTCAAAATGATCCTTAGAATTCTTCCCTACCTTATTCCTGTGCTGAGATACAGGCTGCTCCAACCTGCTGTAAAATGCTTGATATCGAGAGTGAGCGAAACTAATGAAAACATTGTTGGGGTAAAACCTAAAGGGAAAGACCTAGCACCAAATCCAATTTGCCATCTGATCTAACTTCTGGAGGCAGTCAAAATGATCCTTAGAACTCTTCCCTACCTTATTCCTGTGCTGAGATACAGGCTGCTCCAACCTGCTGTAAAATGCTTGATTTCGAGAGTGAGCGAAACTAATGAAAACATTGTTGGGGTAAAACCTAAAGGGAAAGACCTAGCACCAAATCCAATTTGCCATCTGATCTAACTTCTGGAGGCAGTCAAAATGAGCCTTAGAATTCTTCCCTACCTTATTCCTGTGCTGAGATACAGGCTGCTCCAACCTGCAGTAAAATGCTTGATTTCGAGAGTGAGCGAAACTAATGAAAACATTGTTGGGGGTAAAACCTAAAGGGAAAGACCTAGCACCCAAATCCAATTTGCCATCTGATCTAACTTCTGGAGGCAGTCAAAATGAGCCTTAGAATTCTTCCCTACCTTATTCCTGTGCTGAGATACAGGCTGCTCCAACCTGCTGTAAAATGCTTGATTTCGAGAGTGAGCGAAACTAATGAAAACATTGTTGGGGTAAAACCTAAAGGGAAAGACCTAGCACCAAATCCAATTTGCCATCTGATCTAACTTCTGGAGGCAGTCAAAAATGAGCCTTAGAATTCTTCCCTACCTTATTCCTGTGCTGAGATACAGGCTGCTCCAACCTGCTGTAAAATGCTTGATTTCGAGAGTGAGCGAAACTAATGAAAACATTGTTGGGGTAAAACCTAAAGGGAAAGACCTAGCACCAAATCCAATTTGCCATCTGATCTAACTTCTGGAGGCAGTCAAAATGAGCCTTAGAATTCTTCCCTACCTTATTCCTGTGCTGAGATACAGGCTGCTCCAACCTGCTGTAAAATGCTTGATTTCGAGAGTGAGCGAAACTAATGAAAACATTGTTGGGGTAAAACCTAAAGGGAAAGACCTAGCACCAAATCCAATTTGCCATCTGATCTAACTTCTGGAGGCAGTCAAAATGAGCCTTAGAATTCTTCCCTACCTTATTCCTGTGCTGAGATACAGGCTGCTCCAACCTGCTGTAAAATGCTTGATTTCGAGAGTGAGCGAAACTAATGAAAACATTGTTGGGGTAAAACCTAAAGGGAAAGACCTAGCACCAAATCCAATTTGCCATCTGATCTAACTTCTGGAGGCAGTCAAAATGATCCTTAGAATTCTTCCCTACCTTATTCCTGTGCTGAGATACAGGCTGCTCCAACCTGCTGTAAAATGCTTGATTTCGAGAGTGAGCGAAACTAATGAAAACATTGTTGGGGTAAAACCTAAAGGGAAAGACCTAGCACCAAATCCAATTTGCCATCTGATCTAACTTCTGGAGGCAGTCAAAATGAGCCTTAGAATTCTTCCCTACCTTATTCCTGTGCTGAGATACAGGCTGCTCCAACCTGCTGTAAAATGCTTGATTTCGAGAGTGAGCGAAACTAATGAAAACATTGTTGGGGTAAAACCTAAAGGGAAAGACCTAGCACCAAATCCAATTTGCCATCTGATCTAACTTCTGGAGGCAGTCAAAATGAGCCTTAGAATTCTTCCCTACCTTATTCCTGTGCTGAGATACAGGCTGCTCCAACCTGCTGTAAAATGCTTGATTTCGAGAGTGAGCGAAACTAATGAAAACATTGTTGGGGTAAAACCTAAAGGGAAAGACCTAGCACCAAATCCAATTTGCCATCTGATCTAACTTCTGGAGGCAGTCAAAATGATCCTTAGAATTCTTCCCTACCTTATTCCTGTGCTGAGATACAGGCTGCTCCAACCTGCTGTAAAATGCTTGATTTCGAGAGTGAGCGAAACTAATGAAAACATTGTTGGGGTAAAACCTAAAGGGAAAGACCTAGCACCAAATCCAATTTGCCGTCTGATCTAACTTCTGGAGGCAGTCAAAATGATCTTTAGAATTCTTCCCTACCTTATTCCTGTGCTGAGATACAGGCTGCTCCAACCTGCTGTAAAATGCTTGATTTCGAGAGTGAGCGAAACTAATGAAAACATTGTTGGGGTAAAACCTAAAGGGAAAGACCTAGCACCAAATCCAATTTGCCATCTGATCTAACTTCTGGAGGCAGTCAAAATGAGCCTTAGAATTCTTCCCTACCTTATTCCTGTGCTGAGATACAGGCTGCTCCAACCTGCTGTAAAATGCTTGATTTCGAGAGTGAGCGAAACTAATGAAAACATTGTTGGGGTAAAACCTAAAGGGAAAGACCTAGCACCAAATCCAATTTGCCATCTGATCTAACTTCTGGAGGCAGTCAAAATGATCCTTAGAATTCTTCCCTACCTTATTCCTGTGCTGAGATACAGGCTGCTCCAACCTGCTGTAAAATGCTTGATTTCGAGAGTGAGCGAAACTAATGAAAACATTGTTGGGGTAAAACCTAAAGGGAAAGACCTAGCACCAAATCCAATTTGCCATCTGATCTAACTTCTGGAGGCAGTCAAAATGAGCCTTAGAATTCTTCCCTACCTTATTCCTGTGCTGAGATACAGGCTGCTCCAACCTGCTGTAAAATGCTTGATATCGAGAGTGAGCGAAACTAATGAAAACATTGTTGGGGTAAAACCTAAAGGGAAAGACCTAGCACCAAATCCAATTTGCCATCTGATCTAACTTCTGGAGGCAGTCAAAATGATCCTTAGAATTCTTCCCTACCTTATTCCTGTGCTGAGATACAGGCTGCTCCAACCTGCTGTAAAATGCTTGATTTCGAGAGTGAGCGAAACTAATGAAAACATTGTTGGGGTAAAACCTAAAGGGAAAGACCTAGCACCAAATCCAATTTGCCATCTGATCTAACTTCTGGAGGCAGTCAAAATGAGCCTTAGAATTCTTCCCTACCTTATTCCTGTGCTGAGATACAGGCTGCTCCAACCTGCTGTAAAATGCTTGATTTCGAGAGTGAGCGAAACTAATGAAAACATTGTTGGGGTAAAACCTAAAGGGAAAGACCTAGCACCAAATCCAATTTGCCATCTGATCTAACTTCTGGAGGCAGTCAAAATGAGCCTTAGAATTCTTCCCTACCTTATTCCTGTGCTGAGATACAGGCTGCTCCAACCTGCTGTAAAATGCTTGATTTCGAGAGTGAGCGAAACTAATGAAAACATTGTTGGGGTAAAACCTAAAGGGAAAGACCTAGCACCAAATCCAATTTGCCATCTGATCTAACTTCTGGAGGCAGTCAAAATGAGCCTTAGAATTCTTCCCTACCTTATTCCTGTGCTGAGATACAGGCTGCTCCAACCTGCTGTAAAATGCTTGATTTCGAGAGTGAGCGAAACTAATGAAAACATTGTTGGGGTAAAACCTAAAGGGAAAGACCTAGCACCAAATCCAATTTGCCATCTGATCTAACTTCTGGAGGCAGTCAAAATGATCCTTAGAATTCTTCCCTACCTTATTCCTGTGCTGAGATACAGGCTGCTCCAACCTGCTGTAAAATGCTTGATTTCGAGAGTGAGCGAAACTAATGAAAACATTGTTGGGGTAAAACCTAAAGGGAAAGACCTAGCACCAAATCCAATTTGCCATCTGATCTAACTTCTGGAGGCAGTCAAAATGATCCTTAGAATTCTTCCCTACCTTATTCCTGTGCTGAGATACAGGCTGCTCCAACCTGCTGTAAAATGCTTGATTTCGAGAGTGAGCGAAACTAATGAAAACATTGTTGGGGTAAAACCTAAAGGGAAAGACCTAGCACCAAATCCAATTTGCCATCTGATCTAACTTCTGGAGGCAGTCAAAATGATCCTTAGAATTCTTCCCTACCTTATTCCTGTGCTGAGATACAGGCTGCTCCAACCTGCTGTAAAATGCTTGATTTCGAGAGTGAGCGAAACTAATGAAAACATTGTTGGGGTAAAACCTAAAGGGAAAGACCTAGCACCAAATCCAATTTGCCATCTGATCTAACTTCTGGAGGCAGTCAAAATGAGCCTTAGAATTCTTCCCTACCTTATTCCTGTGCTGAGATACAGGCTGCTCCAACCTGCTGTAAAATGCTTGATTTCGAGAGTGAGCGAAACTAATGAAAACATTGTTGGGGTAAAACCTAAAGGGAAAGACCTAGCACCAAATCCAATTTGCCATCTGATCTAACTTCTGGAGGCAGTCAAAATGAGCCTTAGAATTCTTCCCTACCTTATTCCTGTGCTGAGATACAGGCTGCTCCAACCTGCTGTAAAATGCTTGATTTCGAGAGTGAGCGAAACTAATGAAAACATTGTTGGGGTAAAACCTAAAGGGAAAGACCTAGCACCAAATCCAATTTGCCATCTGATCTAACTTCTGGAGGCAGTCAAAATGAGCCTTAGAATTCTTCCCTACCTTATTCCTGTGCTGAGATACAGGCTGCTCCAACCTGCTGTAAAATGCTTGATTTCGAGAGTGAGCGAAACTAATGAAAACATTGTTGGGGTAAAACCTAAAGGGAAAGACCTAGCACCAAATACCATTTGCCATCTGATCTAACTTCTGGAGGCAGTCAAAATGATCCTTAGAATTCTTCCCTACCTTATTCCTGTGCTGAGATACAGGCTGCTCCAACCTGCTGTAAAATGCTTGATTTCGAGAGTGAGCGAAACTAATGAAAACATTGTTGGGGTAAAACCTAAAGGGAAAGACCTAGCACCAAATCCAATTTGCCATCTGATCTAACTTCTGGAGGCAGTCAAAATGATCCTTAGAATTCTTCCCTACCTTATTCCTGTGCTGAGATACAGGCTGCTCCAACCTGCTGTAAAATGCTTGATTTCGAGAGTGAGCGAAACTAATGAAAACATTGTTGGGGTAAAACCTAAAGGGAAAGACCTAGCACCAAATCCAATTTGCCATCTGATCTAACTTCTGGAGGCAGTCAAAATGAGCCTTAGAATTCTTCCCTACCTTATTCCTGTGCTGAGATACAGGCTGCTCCAACCTGCTGTAAAATGCTTGATTTCGAGAGTGAGCGAAACTAATGAAAACATTGTTGGGGTAAAACCTAAAGGGAAAGACCTAGCACCAAATCCAATTTGCCATCTGATCTAACTTCTGGAGGCAGTCAAAATGAGCCTTAGAATTCTTCCCTACCTTATTCCTGTGCTGAGATACAGGCTGCTCCAACCTGCTGTAAAATGCTTGATTTCGAGAGTGAGCGAAACTAATGAAAACATTGTTGGGGTAAAACCTAAAGGGAAAGACCTAGCACCAAATCCAATTTGCCATCTGATCTAACTTCTGGAGGCAGTCAAAATGAGCCTTAGAATTCTTCCCTACCTTATTCCTGTGCTGAGATACAGGCTGCTCCAACCTGCTGTAAAATGCTTGATATCGAGAGTGAGCGAAACTAATGAAAACATTGTTGGGGTAAAACCTAAAGGGAAAGACCTAGCACCAAATCCAATTTGCCATCTGATCTAACTTCTGGAGGCAGTCAAAATGATCCTTAGAATTCTTCCCTACCTTATTCCTGTGCTGAGATACAGGCTGCTCCAACCTGCTGTAAAATGCTTGATTTCGAGAGTGAGCGAAACTAATGAAAACATTGTTGGGGTAAAACCTAAAGGGAAAGACCTAGCACCAAATCCAATTTGCCATCTGATCTAACTTCTGGAGGCAGTCAAAATGAGCCTTAGAATTCTTCCCTACCTTATTCCTGTGCTGAGATACAGGCTGCTCCAACCTGCTGTAAAATGCTTGATTTCGAGAGTGAGCGAAACTAATGAAAACATTGTTGGGGTAAAACCTAAAGGGAAAGACCTAGCACCAAATCCAATTTGCCATCTGATCTAACTTCTGGAGGCAGTCAAAATGAGCCTTAGAATTCTTCCCTACCTTATTCCTGTGCTGAGATACAGGCTGCTCCAACCTGCTGTAAAATGCTTGATTTCGAGAGTGAGCGAAACTAATGAAAACATTGTTGGGGTAAAACCTAAAGGGAAAGACCTAGCACCAAATCCAATTTGCCATCTGATCTAACTTCTGGAGGCAGTCAAAATGAGCCTTAGAATTCTTCCCTACCTTATTCCTGTGCTGAGATACAGGCTGCTCCAACCTGCTGTAAAATGCTTGATTTCGAGAGTGAGCGAAACTAATGAAAACATTGTTGGGGTAAAACCTAAAGGGAAAGACCTAGCACCAAATCCAATTTGCCATCTGATCTAACTTCTGGAGGCAGTCAAAATGAGCCTTAGAATTCTTCCCTACCTTATTCCTGTGCTGAGATACAGGCTGCTCCAACCTGCTGTAAAATGCTTGATTTCGAGAGTGAGCGAAACTAATGAAAACATTGTTGGGGTAAAACCTAAAGGGAAAGACCTAGCACCAAATCCAATTTGCCATCTGATCTAACTTCTGGAGGCAGTCAAAATGATCCTTAGAATTCTTCCCTACCTTATTCCTGTGCTGAGATACAGGCTGCTCCAACCTGCTGTAAAATGCTTGATTTCGAGAGTGAGCGAAACTAATGAAAACATTGTTGGGGTAAAACCTAAAGGGAAAGACCTAGCACCAAATCCAATTTGCCATCTGATCTAACTTCTGGAGGCAGACAAAATGAGCCTTAGAATTCTTCCCTACCTTATTCCTGTGCTGAGATACAGGCTGCTCCAACCTGCTGTAAAATGCTTGATTTCGAGAGTGAGCGAAACTAATGAAAACATTGTTGGGGTAAAACCTAAAGGGAAAGACCTAGCACCAAATACCATTTGCCATCTGATCTAACTTCTGGAGGCAGTCAAAATGAGCCTTAGAATTCTTCCCTACCTTATTCCTGTGCTGAGATACAGGCTGCTCCAACCTGCTGTAAAATGCTTGATTTCGAGAGTGAGCAAAACTAATGAAAACATTGTTGGGGTAAAACCTAAAGGGAAAGACCTAGCACCAAATCCAATTTGCCATCTGATCTAACTTCTGGAGGCAGTCAAAATGATCCTTAGAATTCTTCCCTACCTTATTCCTGTGCTGAGATACAGGCTGCTCCAACCTGCTGTAAAATGCTTGATTTCGAGAGTGAGCGAAACTAATGAAAACATTGTTGGGGTAAAACCTAAAGGGAAAGACCTAGCACCAAATCCAATTTGCCATCTGATCTAACTTCTGGAGGCAGTCAAAATGAGCCTTAGAATTCTTCCCTACCTTATTCCTGTGCTGAGATACAGGCTGCTCCAACCTGCTGTAAAATGCTTGATATCGAGAGTGAGCGAAACTAATGAAAACATTGTTGGGGTAAAACCTAAAGGGAAAGACCTAGCACCAAATCCAATTTGCCATCTGATCTAACTTCTGGAGGCAGTCAAAATGATCCTTAGAATTCTTCCCTACCTTATTCCTGTGCTGAGATACAGGCTGCTCCAACCTGCTGTAAAATGCTTGATTTCGAGAGTGAGCGAAACTAATGAAAACATTGTTGGGGTAAAACCTAAAGGGAAAGACCTAGCACCAAATCCAATTTGCCATCTGATCTAACTTCTGGAGGCAGTCAAAATGAGCCTTAGAATTCTTCCCTACCTTATTCCTGTGCTGAGATACAGGCTGCTCCAACCTGCTGTAAAATGCTTGATTTCGAGAGTGAGCGAAACTAATGAAAACATTGTTGGGGTAAAACCTAAAGGGAAAGACCTAGCACCAAATCCAATTTGCCATCTGATCTAACTTCTGGAGGCAGTCAAAATGATCCTTAGAATTCTTCCCTACCTTATTCCTGTGCTGAGATACAGGCTGCTCCAACCTGCTGTAAAATGCTTGATTTCGAGAGTGAGCGAAACTAATGAAAACATTGTTGGGGTAAAACCTAAAGGGAAAGACCTAGCACCAAATCCAATTTGCCATCTGATCTAACTTCTGGAGGCAGTCAAAATGAGCCTTAGAATTCTTCCCTACCTTATTCCTGTGCTGAGATACAGGCTGCTCCAACCTGCTGTAAAATGCTTGATTTCGAGAGTGAGCGAAACTAATGAAAACATTGTTGGGGTAAAACCTAAAGGGAAAGACCTAGCACCAAATCCAATTTGCCATCTGATCTAACTTCTGGAGGCAGTCAAAATGATCCTTAGAATTCTTCCCTACCTTATTCCTGTGCTGAGATACAGGCTGCTCCAACCTGCTGTAAAATGCTTGATTTCGAGAGTGAGCGAAACTAATGAAAACATTGTTGGGGTAAAACCTAAAGGGAAAGACCTAGCACCAAATCCAATTTGCCATCTGATCTAACTTCTGGAGGCAGTCAAAATGAGCCTTAGAATTCTTCCCTACCTTATTCCTGTGCTGAGATACAGGCTGCTCCAACCTGCTGTAAAATGCTTGATTTCGAGAGTGAGCGAAACTGATGAAAACTTTGTTGGGGTAAAACCTAAAGGGAAAGACCTAGCACCAAATCCAATTTGCCATCTGATCTAACTTCTGGAGGCAGTCAAAATGAGCCTTAGAATTCTTCCCTACCTTATTCCTGTGCTGAGATACAGGCTGCTCCAACCTGCTGTAAAATGCTTGATTTCGAGAGTGAGCGAAACTAATGAAAACATTGTTGGGGTAAAACCTAAAGGGAAAGACCTAGCACCAAATCCAATTTGCCATCTGATCTAACTTCTGGAGGCAGTCAAAATGAGCCTTAGAATTCTTCCCTACCTTATTCCTGTGCTGAGATACAGGCTGCTCCAACCTGCTGTAAAATGCTTGATTTCGAGAGTGAGCGAAACTAATGAAAACATTGTTGGGGTAAAACCTAAAGGGAAAGACCTAGCACCAAATCCAATTTGCCATCTGATCTAACTTCTGGAGGCAGTCAAAATGAGCCTTAGAATTCTTCCCTACCTTATTCCTGTGCTGAGATACAGGCTGCTCCAACCTGCTGTAAAATGCTTGATTTCGAGAGTGAGCGAAACTGATGAAAACTTTGTCGGGGTAAAACCTAAAGGGAAAGACCTAGCACCAAATCCAATTTGCCATCTGATCTAACTTCTGGAGGCAGTCAAAATGATCCTTAGAATTCTTCCCTACCTTATTCCTGTGCTGAGATACAGGCTGCTCCAACCTGCTGTAAAATGCTTGATTTCGAGAGTGAGCGAAACTAATGAAAACATTGTTGGGGTAAAACCTAAAGGGAAAGACCTAGCACCAAATCCAATTTGCCATCTGATCTAACTTCTGGAGGCAGTCAAAATGAGCCTTAGAATTCTTCCCTACCTTATTCCTGTGCTGAGATACAGGCTGCTCCAACCTGCTGTAAAATGCTTGATTTCGAGAGTGAGCGAAACTAATGAAAACATTGTTGGGGTAAAACCTAAAGGGAAAGACCTAGCACCAAATCCAATTTGCCATCTGATCTAACTTCTGGAGGCAGTCAAAATGAGCCTTAGAATTCTTCCCTACCTTATTCCTGTGCTGAGATACAGGCTGCTCCAACCTGCTGTAAAATGCTTGATTTCGAGAGTGAGCGAAACGAATGAAAACATTGTTGGGGTAAAACCTAAAGGGAAAGACCTAGCACCAAATCCAATTTGCCATCTGATCTAACTTCTGGAGGCAGTCAAAATGAGCCTTAGAATTCTTCCCTACCTTATTCCTGTGCTGAGATACAGGCTGCTCCAACCTGCTGTAAAATGCTTGATTTCGAGAGTGAGCGAAACGAATGAAAACATTGTTGGGGTAAAACCTAAAGGGAAAGACCTAGCACCAAATCCAATTTGCCATCTGATCTAACTTCTGGAGGCAGTCAAAATGATCCTTAGAATTCTTCCCTACCTTATTCCTGTGCTGAGATACAGGCTGCTCCAACCTGCTGTAAAATGCTTGATTTCGAGAGTGAGCGAAACTAATGAAAACATTGTTGGGGTAAAACCTAAAGGGAAAGACCTAGCACCAAATCCAATTTGCCATCTGATCTAACTTCTGGAGGCAGCGAAATGAGCCTTTGAATTCTTCCCTACCTTATTCCTGTGCTGAGATACAGGCTGCTCCAACCTGCTGTAAAATGCTTGATTTCGAGAGTGAGCGAAACTAATGAAAACATTGTTGGGGTAAAACCTAAAGGGAAAGACCTAGCACCAAATCCAATTTGCCATCTGATCTAACTTCTGGAGGCAGTCAAAATGAGCCTTAGAATTCTTCCCTACCTTATTCCTGTGCTGAGATACAGGCTGCTCCAACCTGCTGTAAAATGCTTGATTTCGAGAGTGAGCGAAACTAATGAAAACATTGTTGGGGTAAAACCTAAAGGGAAAGACCTAGCACCAAATCCAATTTGCCATCTGATCTAACTTCTGGAGGCAGTCAAAATGATCCTTAGAATTCTTCCCTACCTTATTCCTGTGCTGAGATACAGGCTGCTCCAACCTGCTGTAAAATGCTTGATTTCGAGAGTGAGCGAAACTAATGAAAACATTGTTGGGGTAAAACCTAAAGGGAAAGACCTAGCACCAAATCCAATTTGCCATCTGATCTAACTTCTGGAGGCAGTCAAAATGAGCCTTAGAATTCTTCCCTACCTTATTCCTGTGCTGAGATACAGGCTGCTCCAACCTGCTGTAAAATGCTTGATTTCGAGAGTGAGCGAAACTAATGAAAACATTGTTGGGGTAAAACCTAAAGGGAAAGACCTAGCACCAAATCCAATTTGCCATCTGATCTAACTTCTGGAGGCAGTCAAAATGAGCCTTAGAATTCTTCCCTACCTTATTCCTGTGCTGAGATACAGGCTGCTCCAACCTGCTGTAAAATGCTTGATTTCGAGAGTGAGCGAAACGAATGAAAACATTGTTGGGGTAAAACCTAAAGGGAAAGACCTAGCACCAAATCCAATTTGCCATCTGATCTAACTTCTGGAGGCAGTCAAAATGAGCCTTAGAATTCTTCCCTACCTTATTCCTGTGCTGAGATACAGGCTGCTCCAACCTGCTGTAAAATGCTTGATTTCGAGAGTGAGCGAAACTAATGAAAACATTGTTGGGGTAAAACCTAAAGGGAAAGACCTAGCACCAAATCCAATTTGCCATCTGATCTAACTTCTGGAGGCAGTCAAAATGAGCCTTAGAATTCTTCCCTACCTTATTCCTGTGCTGAGATACAGGCTGCTCCAACCTGCTGTAAAATGCTTGATTTCGAGAGTGAGCGAAACTAATGAAAACATTGTTGGGGTAAAACCTAAAGGGAAAGACCTAGCACCAAATCCAATTTGCCATCTGATCTAACTTCTGGAGGCAGTCAAAATGAGCCTTAGAATTCTTCCCTACCTTATTCCTGTGCTGAGATACAGGCTGCTCCAACCTGCTGTAAAATGCTTGATTTCGAGAGTGAGCGAAACTAATGAAAACATTGTTGGGGTAAAACCTAAAGGGAAAGACCTAGCACCAAATCCAATTTGCCATCTGATCTAACTTCTGGAGGCAGTCAAAATGATCCTTAGAATTCTTCCCTACCTTATTCCTGTGCTGAGATACAGGCTGCTCCAACCTGCTGTAAAATGCTTGATTTCGAGAGTGAGCGAAACTGATGAAAACTTTGTTGGGGTAAAACCTAAAGGGAAAGACCTAGCACCAAATCCAATTTGCCATCTGATCTAACTTCTGGAGGCAGTCAAAATGAGCCTTAGAATTCTTCCCTACCTTATTCCTGTGCTGAGATACAGGCTGCTCCAACCTGCTGTAAAATGCTTGATTTCGAGAGTGAGCGAAACTAATGAAAACATTGTTGGGGTAAAACCTAAAGGGAAAGACCTAGCACCAAATACCATTTGCCATCTGATCTAACTTCTGGAGGCAGTCAAAATGAGCCTTAGAATTCTTCCCTACCTTATTCCTGTGCTGAGATACAGGCTGCTCCAACCTGCTGTAAAATGCTTGATTTCGAGAGTGAGCGAGACTAATGAAAACATTGTTGGGGTAAAACCTAAAGGGAAAGACCTAGCACCAAATCCAATTTGCCATCTGATCTAACTTCTGGAGGCAGTCAAAATGAGCCTTAGAATTCTTCCCTACCTTATTCCTGTGCTGAGATACAGGCTGCTCCAACCTGCTGTAAAATGCTTGATTTCGAGAGTGAGCGAAACTAATGAAAACATTGTTGGGGTAAAACCTAAAGGGAAAGACCTAGCACCAAATCCAATTTGCCATCTGATCTAACTTCTGGAGGCAGTCAAAATGATCCTTAGAATTCTTCCCTACCTTATTCCTGTGCTGAGATACAGGCTGCTCCAACCTGCTGTAAAATGCTTGATTTCGAGAGTGAGCGAAACTAATGAAAACATTGTTGGGGTAAAACCTAAAGGGAAAGACCTAGCACCAAATCCAATTTGCCATCTGATCTAACTTCTGGAGGCAGTCAAAATGAGCCTTTGAATTCTTCCCTACCTTATTCCTGTGCTGAGATACAGGCTGCTCCAACCTGCTGTAAAATGCTTGATTTCGAGAGTGAGCGAAACTAATGAAAACATTGTTGGGGTAAAACCTAAAGGGAAAGACCTAGCACCAAATCCAATTTGCCATCTGATCTAACTTCTGGAGGCAGTCAAAATGAGCCTTAGAATTCTTCCCTACCTTATTCCTGTGCTGAGATACAGGCTGC
This sequence comes from Melanerpes formicivorus, assembly GCF_026170545.1. NCBI lineage: Eukaryota > Metazoa > Chordata > Aves > Piciformes > Picidae > Melanerpes > Melanerpes formicivorus. The sequence goes on along the minus strand of NW_027144404.1, from coordinate 24,293 downwards.
TCCAACCTGCTGTAAAATGCTTGATTTCGAGAGTGAGCGAAACTAATGAAAACATTGTTGGGGTAAAACCTAAAGGGAAAGACCTAGCACCAAATCCAATTTGCCATCTGATCTAACTTCTGGAGGCAGTCAAAATGAGCCTTAGAATTCTTCCCTACCTTATTCCTGTGCTGAGATACAGGCTGCTCCAACCTGCTGTAAAATGCTTGATTTCGAGAGTGAGCGAAACTAATGAAAACATTGTTGGGGTAAAACCTAAAGGGAAAGACCTAGCACCAAATCCAATTTGCCATCTGATCTAACTTCTGGAGGCAGTCAAAATGAGCCTTAGAATTCTTCCCTACCTTATTCCTGTGCTGAGATACAGGCTGCTCCAACCTGCTGTAAAATGCTTGATTTCGAGAGTGAGCGAAACGAATGAAAACATTGTTGGGGTAAAACCTAAAGGGAAAGACCTAGCACCAAATCCAATTTGCCATCTGATCTAACTTCTGGAGGCAGTCAAAATGAGCCTTAGAATTCTTCCCTACCTTATTCCTGTGCTGAGATACAGGCTGCTCCAACCTGCTGTAAAATGCTTGATTTCGAGAGTGAGCGAAACGAATGAAAACATTGTTGGGGTAAAACCTAAAGGGAAAGACCTAGCACCAAATCCAATTTGCCATCTGATCTAACTTCTGGAGGCAGTCAAAATGATCCTTAGAATTCTTCCCTACCTTATTCCTGTGCTGAGATACAGGCTGCTCCAACCTGCTGTAAAATGCTTGATTTCGAGAGTGAGCGAAACTAATGAAAACATTGTTGGGGTAAAACCTAAAGGGAAAGACCTAGCACCAAATCCAATTTGCCATCTGATCTAACTTCTGGAGGCAGCGAAATGAGCCTTTGAATTCTTCCCTACCTTATTCCTGTGCTGAGATACAGGCTGCTCCAACCTGCTGTAAAATGCTTGATTTCGAGAGTGAGCGAAACTAATGAAAACATTGTTGGGGTAAAACTAAAGGGAAAGACCTAGCACCAAATCCAATTTGCCATCTGATCTAACTTCTGGAGGCAGTCAAAATGAGCCTTAGAATTCTTCCCTACCTTATTCCTGTGCTGAGATACAGGCTGCTCCAACCTGCTGTAAAATGCTTGATTTCGAGAGTGAGCGAAACTAATGAAAACATTGTTGGGGTAAAACCTAAAGGGAAAGACCTAGCACCAAATCCAATTTGCCATCTGATCTAACTTCTGGAGGCAGTCAAAATGATCCTTAGAATTCTTCCCTACCTTATTCCTGTGCTGAGATACAGGCTGCTCCAACCTGCTGTAAAATGCTTGATTTCGAGAGTGAGCGAAACTAATGAAAACATTGTTGGGGTAAAACCTAAAGGGAAAGACCTAGCACCAAATCCAATTTGCCATCTGATCTAACTTCTGGAGGCAGTCAAAATGAGCCTTTGAATTCTTCCCTACCTTATTCCTGTGCTGAGATACAGGCTGCTCCAACCTGCTGTAAAATGCTTGATTTCGAGAGTGAGCGAAACTAATGAAAACATTGTTGGGGTAAAACCTAAAGGGAAAGACCTAGCACCAAATCCAATTTGCCATCTGATCTAACTTCTGGAGGCAGTCAAAATGAGCCTTAGAATTCTTCCCTACCTTATTCCTGTGCTGAGATACAGGCTGCTCCAACCTGCTGTAAAATGCTTGATTTCGAGAGTGAGCGAAACTAATGAAAACATTGTTGGGGTAAAACCTAAAGGGAAAGACCTAGCACCAAATCCAATTTGCCATCTGATCTAACTTCTGGAGGCAGTCAAAATGAGCCTTAGAATTCTTCCCTACCTTATTCCTGTGCTGAGATACAGGCTGCTCCAACCTGCTGTAAAATGCTTGATTTCGAGAGTGAGCGAAACTAATGAAAACATTGTTGGGGTAAAACCTAAAGGGAAAGACCTAGCACCAAATCCAATTTGCCATCTGATCTAACTTCTGGAGGCAGTCAAAATGAGCCTTAGAATTCTTCCCTACCTTATTCCTGTGCTGAGATACAGGCTGCTCCAACCTGCTGTAAAATGCTTGATTTCGAGAGTGAGCGAAACTAATGAAAACATTGTTGGGGTAAAACCTAAAGGGAAAGACCTAGCACCAAATCCAATTTGCCATCTGATCTAACTTCTGGAGGCAGTCAAAATGAGCCTTAGAATTCTTCCCTACCTTATTCCTGTGCTGAGATACAGGCTGCTCCAACCTGCTGTAAAATGCTTGATTTCGAGAGTGAGCGAAACTAATGAAAACATTGTTGGGGTAAAACCTAAAGGGAAAGACCTAGCACCAAATCCAATTTGCCATCTGATCTAACTTCTGGAGGCAGTCAAAATGATCCTTAGAATTCTTCCCTACCTTATTCCTGTGCTGAGATACAGGCTGCTCCAACCTGCTGTAAAATGCTTGATTTCGAGAGTGAGCGAAACTGATGAAAACTTTGTTGGGGTAAAACCTAAAGGGAAAGACCTAGCACCAAATCCAATTTGCCATCTGATCTAACTTCTGGAGGCAGTCAAAATGAGCCTTAGAATTCTTCCCTACCTTATTCCTGTGCTGAGATACAGGCTGCTCCAACCTGCTGTAAAATGCTTGATTTCGAGAGTGAGCGAAACTAATGAAAACATTGTTGGGGTAAAACCTAAAGGGAAAGACCTAGCACCAAATCCAATTTGCCATCTGATCTAACTTCTGGAGGCAGTCAAAATGAGCCTTAGAATTCTTCCCTACCTTATTCCTGTGCTGAGATACAGGCTGCTCCAACCTGCTGTAAAATGCTTGATTTCGAGAGTGAGCGAGACTAATGAAAACATTGTTGGGGTAAAACCTAAAGGGAAAGACCTAGCACCAAATCCAATTTGCCATCTGATCTAACTTCTGGAGGCAGTCAAAATGAGCCTTAGAATTCTTCCCTACCTTATTCCTGTGCTGAGATACAGGCTGCTCCAACCTGCTGTAAAATGCTTGATTTCGAGAGTGAGCGAAACTAATGAAAACATTGTTGGGGTAAAACCTAAAGGGAAAGACCTAGCACCAAATCCAATTTGCCATCTGATCTAACTTCTGGAGGCAGTCAAAATGATCCTTAGAATTCTTCCCTACCTTATTCCTGTGCTGAGATACAGGCTGCTCCAACCTGCTGTAAAATGCTTGATTTCGAGAGTGAGCGAAACTAATGAAAACATTGTTGGGGTAAAACCTAAAGGGAAAGACCTAGCACCAAATCCAATTTGCCATCTGATCTAACTTCTGGAGGCAGTCAAAATGAGCCTTTGAATTCTTCCCTACCTTATTCCTGTGCTGAGATACAGGCTGCTCCAACCTGCTGTAAAATGCTTGATTTCGAGAGTGAGCGAAACTAATGAAAACATTGTTGGGGTAAAACCTAAAGGGAAAGACCTAGCACCAAATCCAATTTGCCATCTGATCTAACTTCTGGAGGCAGTCAAAATGAGCCTTAGAATTCTTCCCTACCTTATTCCTGTGCTGAGATACAGGCTGCTCCAACCTGCTGTAAAATGCTTGATTTCGAGAGTGAGCGAAACTAATGAAAACATTGTTGGGGTAAAACCTAAAGGGAAAGACCTAGCACCAAATCCAATTTGCCATCTGATCTAACTTCTGGAGGCAGTCAAAATGAGCCTTAGAATTCTTCCCTACCTTATTCCTGTGCTGAGATACAGGCTGCTCCAACCTGCTGTAAAATGCTTGATTTCGAGAGTGAGCGAAACTAATGAAAACATTGTTGGGGTAAAACCTAAAGGGAAAGACCTAGCACCAAATCCAATTTGCCATCTGATCTAACTTCTGGAGGCAGTCAAAATGATCCTTAGAATTCTTCCCTACCTTATTCCTGTGCTGAGATACAGGCTGCTCCAACCTGCTGTAAAATGCTTGATTTCGAGAGTGAGCGAAACTAATGAAAACATTGTTGGGGTAAAACCTAAAGGGAAAGACCTAGCACCAAATCCAATTTGCCATCTGATCTAACTTCTGGAGGCAGTCAAAATGATCCTTAGAATTCTTCCCTACCTTATTCCTGTGCTGAGATACAGGCTGCTCCAACCTGCTGTAAAATGCTTGATTTCGAGAGTGAGCGAAACTAATGAAAACATTGTTGGGGTAAAACCTAAAGGGAAAGACCTAGCACCAAATCCAATTTGCCATCTGATCTAACTTCTGGAGGCAGTCAAAATGATCCTTAGAATTCTTCCCTACCTTATTCCTGTGCTGAGATACAGGCTGCTCCAACCTGCTGTAAAATGCTTGATTTCGAGAGTGAGCGAAACTAATGAAAACATTGTTGGGGTAAAACCTAAAGGGAAAGACCTAGCACCAAATCCAATTTGCCATCTGATCTAACTTCTGGAGGCAGTCAAAATGATCCTTAGAATTCTTCCCTACCTTATTCCTGTGCTGAGATACAGGCTGCTCCAACCTGCTGTAAAATGCTTGATTTCGAGAGTGAGCGAAACTAATGAAAACATTGTTGGGGTAAAACCTAAAGGGAAAGACCTAGCACCAAATCCAATTTGCCATCTGATCTAACTTCTGGAGGCAGTCAAAATGATCCTTAGAATTCTTCCCTACCTTATTCCTGTGCTGAGATACAGGCTGCTCCAACCTGCTGTAAAATGCTTGATTTCGAGAGTGAGCGAAACTAATGAAAACATTGTTGGGGTAAAACCTAAAGGGAAAGACCTAGCACCAAATCCAATTTGCCATCTGATCTAACTTCTGGAGGCAGTCAAAATGAGCCTTAGAATTCTTCCCTACCTTATTCCTGTGCTGAGATACAGGCTGCTCCAACCTGCTGTAAAATGCTTGATTTCGAGAGTGAGCGAAACTAATGAAAACATTGTTGGGGTAAAACCTAAAGGGAAAGACCTAGCACCAAATCCAATTTGCCATCTGATCTAACTTCTGGAGGCAGTCAAAATGAGCCTTAGAATTCTTCCCTACCTTATTCCTGTGCTGAGATACAGGCTGCTCCAACCTGCTGTAAAATGCTTGATTTCGAGAGTGAGCGAAACTAATGAAAACATTGTTGGGGTAAAACCTAAAGGGAAAGACCTAGCACCAAATACCATTTGCCATCTGATCTAACTTCTGGAGGCAGTCAAAATGAGCCTTAGAATTCTTCCCTACCTTATTCCTGTGCTGAGATACAGGCTGCTCCAACCTGCTGTAAAATGCTTGATTTCGAGAGTGAGCGAAACTAATGAAAACATTGTTGGGGTAAAACCTAAAGGGAAAGACCTAGCACCAAATCCAATTTGCCATCTGATCTAACTTCTGGAGGCAGTCAAAATGATCCTTAGAATTCTTCCCTACCTTATTCCTGTGCTGAGATACAGGCTGCTCCAACCTGCTGTAAAATGCTTGATTTCGAGAGTGAGCGAAACTAATGAAAACATTGTTGGGGTAAAACCTAAAGGGAAAGACCTAGCACCAAATCCAATTTGCCATCTGATCTAACTTCTGGAGGCAGTCAAAATGAGCCTTAGAATTCTTCCCTACCTTATTCCTGTGCTGAGATACAGGCTGCTCCAACCTGCTGTAAAATGCTTGATTTCGAGAGTGAGCGAAACTAATGAAAACATTGTTGGGGTAAAACCTAAAGGGAAAGACCTAGCACCAAATCCAATTTGCCATCTGATCTAACTTCTGGAGGCAGTCAAAATGAGCCTTTGAATTCTTCCCTACCTTATTCCTGTGCTGAGATACAGGCTGCTCCAACCTGCTGTAAAATGCTTGATTTCGAGAGTGAGCGAAACTAATGAAAACATTGTTGGGGTAAAACCTAAAGGGAAAGACCTAGCACCAAATCCAATTTGCCATCTGATCTAACTTCTGGAGGCAGTCAAAATGAGCCTTAGAATTCTTCCCTACCTTATTCCTGTGCTGAGATACAGGCTGCTCCAACCTGCTGTAAAATGCTTGATTTCGAGAGTGAGCGAAACTAATGAAAACATTGTTGGGGTAAAACCTAAAGGGAAAGACCTAGCACCAAATCCAATTTGCCATCTGATCTAACTTCTGGAGGCAGTCAAAATGATCCTTAGAATTCTTCCCTACCTTATTCCTGTGCTGAGATACAGGCTGCTCCAACCTGCTGTAAAATGCTTGATTTCGAGAGTGAGCGAAACTAATGAAAACATTGTTGGGGTAAAACCTAAAGGGAAAGACCTAGCACCAAATCCAATTTGCCATCTGATCTAACTTCTGGAGGCAGTCAAAATGATCCTTAGAATTCTTCCCTACCTTATTCCTGTGCTGAGATACAGGCTGCTCCAACCTGCTGTAAAATGCTTGATTTCGAGAGTGAGCGAAACTAATGAAAACATTGTTGGGGTAAAACCTAAAGGGAAAGACCTAGCACCAAATCCAATTTGCCATCTGATCTAACTTCTGGAGGCAGTCAAAATGATCCTTAGAATTCTTCCCTACCTTATTCCTGTGCTGAGATACAGGCTGCTCCAACCTGCTGTAAAATGCTTGATTTCGAGAGTGAGCGAAACTAATGAAAACATTGTTGGGGTAAAACCTAAAGGGAAAGACCTAGCACCAAATCCAATTTGCCATCTGATCTAACTTCTGGAGGCAGTCAAAATGAGCCTTAGAATTCTTCCCTACCTTATTCCTGTGCTGAGATACAGGCTGCTCCAACCTGCTGTAAAATGCTTGATTTCGAGAGTGAGCGAAACTAATGAAAACATTGTTGGGGTAAAACCTAAAGGGAAAGACCTAGCACCAAATCCAATTTGCCATCTGATCTAACTTCTGGAGGCAGTCAAAATGAGCCTTAGAATTCTTCCCTACCTTATTCCTGTGCTGAGATACAGGCTGCTCCAACCTGCTGTAAAATGCTTGATTTCGAGAGTGAGCGAAACTAATGAAAACATTGTTGGGGTAAAACCTAAAGGGAAAGACCTAGCACCAAATACCATTTGCCATCTGATCTAACTTCTGGAGGCAGTCAAAATGAGCCTTAGAATTCTTCCCTACCTTATTCCTGTGCTGAGATACAGGCTGCTCCAACCTGCTGTAAAATGCTTGATTTCGAGAGTGAGCGAAACTAATGAAAACATTGTTGGGGTAAAACCTAAAGGGAAAGACCTAGCACCAAATCCAATTTGCCATCTGATCTAACTTCTGGAGGCAGTCAAAATGAGCCTTAGAATTCTTCCCTACCTTATTCCTGTGCTGAGATACAGGCTGCTCCAACCTGCTGTAAAATGCTTGATTTCGAGAGTGAGCGAAACTAATGAAAACATTGTTGGGGTAAAACCTAAAGGGAAAGACCTAGCACCAAATCCAATTTGCCATCTGATCTAACTTCTGGAGGCAGTCAAAATGATCCTTAGAATTCTTCCCTACCTTATTCCTGTGCTGAGATACAGGCTGCTCCAACCTGCTGTAAAATGCTTGATTTCGAGAGTGAGCGAAACTAATGAAAACATTGTTGGGGTAAAACCTAAAGGGAAAGACCTAGCACCAAATCCAATTTGCCATCTGATCTAACTTCTGGAGGCAGTCAAAATGATCCTTAGAATTCTTCCCTACCTTATTCCTGTGCTGAGATACAGGCTGCTCCAACCTGCTGTAAAATGCTTGATTTCGAGAGTGAGCGAAACTAATGAAAACATTGTTGGGGTAAAACCTAAAGGGAAAGACCTAGCACCAAATCCAATTTGCCATCTGATCTAACTTCTGGAGGCAGTCAAAATGAGCCTTTGAATTCTTCCCTACCTTATTCCTGTGCTGAGATACAGGCTGCTCCAACCTGCTGTAAAATGCTTGATTTCGAGAGTGAGCGAAACTAATGAAAACATTGTTGGGGTAAAACCTAAAGGGAAAGACCTAGCACCAAATCCAATTTGCCATCTGATCTAACTTCTGGAGGCAGTCAAAATGAGCCTTAGAATTCTTCCCTACCTTATTCCTGTGCTGAGATACAGGCTGCTCCAACCTGCTGTAAAATGCTTGATTTCGAGAGTGAGCGAAACTAATGAAAACATTGTTGGGGTAAAACCTAAAGGGAAAGACCTAGCACCAAATCCAATTTGCCATCTGATCTAACTTCTGGAGGCAGTCAAAATGAGCCTTAGAATTCTTCCCTACCTTATTCCTGTGCTGAGATACAGGCTGCTCCAACCTGCTGTAAAATGCTTGATTTCGAGAGTGAGCGAAACTAATGAAAACATTGTTGGGGTAAAACCTAAAGGGAAAGACCTAGCACCAAATCCAATTTGCCATCTGATCTAACTTCTGGAGGCAGTCAAAATGAGCCTTAGAATTCTTCCCTACCTTATTCCTGTGCTGAGATACAGGCTGCTCCAACCTGCTGTAAAATGCTTGATTTCGAGAGTGAGCGAAACTAATGAAAACATTGTTGGGGTAAAACCTAAAGGGAAAGACCTAGCACCAAATACCATTTGCCATCTGATCTAACTTCTGGAGGCAGTCAAAATGATCCTTAGAATTCTTCCCTACCTTATTCCTGTGCTGAGATACAGGCTGCTCCAACCTGCTGTAAAATGCTTGATTTCGAGAGTGAGCGAAACTAATGAAAACATTGTTGGGGTAAAACCTAAAGGGAAAGACCTAGCACCAAATCCAATTTGCCATCTGATCTAACTTCTGGAGGCAGTCAAAATGATCCTTAGAATTCTTCCCTACCTTATTCCTGTGCTGAGATACAGGCTGCTCCAACCTGCTGTAAAATGCTTGATTTCGAGAGTGAGCGAAACTAATGAAAACATTGTTGGGGTAAAACCTAAAGGGAAAGACCTAGCACCAAATCCAATTTGCCATCTGATCTAACTTCTGGAGGCAGTCAAAATGAGCCTTAGAATTCTTCCCTACCTTATTCCTGTGCTGAGATACAGGCTGCTCCAACCTGCTGTAAAATGCTTGATTTCGAGAGTGAGCGAAACTAATGAAAACATTGTTGGGGTAAAACCTAAAGGGAAAGACCTAGCACCAAATCCAATTTGCCATCTGATCTAACTTCTGGAGGCAGTCAAAATGATCCTTAGAATTCTTCCCTACCTTATTCCTGTGCTGAGATACAGGCTGCTCCAACCTGCTGTAAAATGCTTGATTTCGAGAGTGAGCGAAACTAATGAAAACATTGTTGGGGTAAAACCTAAAGGGAAAGACCTAGCACCAAATCCAATTTGCCATCTGATCTAACTTCTGGAGGCAGTCAAAATGAGCCTTAGAATTCTTCCCTACCTTATTCCTGTGCTGAGATACAGGCTGCTCCAACCTGCTGTAAAATGCTTGATTTCGAGAGTGAGCGAAACTAATGAAAACATTGTTGGGGTAAAACCTAAAGGGAAAGACCTAGCACCAAATCCAATTTGCCATCTGATCTAACTTCTGGAGGCAGTCAAAATGATCCTTAGAATTCTTCCCTACCTTATTCCTGTGCTGAGATACAGGCTGCTCCAACCTGCTGTAAAATGCTTGATTTCGAGAGTGAGCGAAACTAATGAAAACATTGTTGGGGTAAAACCTAAAGGGAAAGACCTAGCACCAAATCCAATTTGCCATCTGATCTAACTTCTGGAGGCAGTCAAAATGAGCCTTAGAATTCTTCCCTACCTTATTCCTGTGCTGAGATACAGGCTGCTCCAACCTGCTGTAAAATGCTTGATTTCGAGAGTGAGCGAAACTAATGAAAACATTGTTGGGGTAAAACCTAAAGGGAAAGACCTAGCACCAAATCCAATTTGCCATCTGATCTAACTTCTGGAGGCAGTCAAAATGATCCTTAGAATTCTTCCCTACCTTATTCCTGTGCTGAGATACAGGCTGCTCCAACCTGCTGTAAAATGCTTGATTTCGAGAGTGAGCGAAACTAATGAAAACATTGTTGGGGTAAAACCTAAAGGGAAAGACCTAGCACCAAATCCAATTTGCCATCTGATCTAACTTCTGGAGGCAGTCAAAATGATCCTTAGAATTCTTCCCTACCTTATTCCTGTGCTGAGATACAGGCTGCTCCAACCTGCTGTAAAATGCTTGATTTCGAGAGTGAGCGAAACTAATGAAAACATTGTTGGGGTAAAACCTAAAGGGAAAGACCTAGCACCAAATACCATTTGCCATCTGATCTAACTTCTGGAGGCAGTCAAAATGAGCCTTAGAATTCTTCCCTACCTTATTCCTGTGCTGAGATACAGGCTGCTCCAACCTGCTGTAAAATGCTTGATTTCGAGAGTGAGCGAAACTAATGAAAACATTGTTGGGGTAAAACCTAAAGGGAAAGACCTAGCACCAAATCCAATTTGCCATCTGATCTAACTTCTGGAGGCAGTCAAAATGAGCCTTAGAATTCTTCCCTACCTTATTCCTGTGCTGAGATACAGGCTGCTCCAACCTGCTGTAAAATGCTTGATTTCGAGAGTGAGCGAAACTAATGAAAACATTGTTGGGGTAAAACCTAAAGGGAAAGACCTAGCACCAAATCCAATTTGCCATCTGATCTAACTTCTGGAGGCAGTCAAAATGAGCCTTAGAATTCTTCCCTACCTTATTCCTGTGCTGAGATACAGGCTGCTCCAACCTGCTGTAAAATGCTTGATTTCGAGAGTGAGCGAAACTAATGAAAACATTGTTGGGGTAAAACCTAAAGGGAAAGACCTAGCACCAAATCCAATTTGCCATCTGATCTAACTTCTGGAGGCAGTCAAAATGATCCTTAGAATTCTTCCCTACCTTATTCCTGTGCTGAGATACAGGCTGCTCCAACCTGCTGTAAAATGCTTGATTTCGAGAGTGAGCGAAACTAATGAAAACATTGTTGGGGTAAAACCTAAAGGGAAAGACCTAGCACCAAATCCAATTTGCCATCTGATCTAACTTCTGGAGGCAGTCAAAATGATCCTTAGAATTCTTCCCTACCTTATTCCTGTGCTGAGATACAGGCTGCTCCAACCTGCTGTAAAATGCTTGATTTCGAGAGTGAGCGAAACTAATGAAAACATTGTTGGGGTAAAACCTAAAGGGAAAGACCTAGCACCAAATCCAATTTGCCATCTGATCTAACTTCTGGAGGCAGTCAAAATGATCCTTAGAATTCTTCCCTACCTTATTCCTGTGCTGAGATACAGGCTGCTCCAACCTGCTGTAAAATGCTTGATTTCGAGAGTGAGCGAAACTAATGAAAACATTGTTGGGGTAAAACCTAAAGGGAAAGACCTAGCACCAAATCCAATTTGCCATCTGATCTAACTTCTGGAGGCAGTCAAAATGATCCTTAGAATTCTTCCCTACCTTATTCCTGTGCTGAGATACAGGCTGCTCCAACCTGCTGTAAAATGCTTGATTTCGAGAGTGAGCGAAACTAATGAAAACATTGTTGGGGTAAAACCTAAAGGGAAAGACCTAGCACCAAATCCAATTTGCCATCTGATCTAACTTCTGGAGGCAGTCAAAATGATCCTTAGAATTCTTCCCTACCTTATTCCTGTGCTGAGATACAGGCTGCTCCAACCTGCTGTAAAATGCTTGATTTCGAGAGTGAGCGAAACTAATGAAAACATTGTTGGGGTAAAACCTAAAGGGAAAGACCTAGCACCAAATACCATTTTCCATCTGATCTAACTTCTGGAGGCAGTCAAAATGAGCCTTAGAATTCTTCCCTACCTTATTCCTGTGCTGAGATACAGGCTGCTCCAACCTGCTGTAAAATGCTTGATTTCGAGAGTGAGCGAAACTAATGAAAACATTGTTGGGGTAAAACCTAAAGGGAAAGACCTAGCACCAAATCCAATTTGCCATCTGATCTAACTTCTGGAGGCAGTCAAAATGAGCCTTAGAATTCTTCCCTACCTTATTCCTGTGCTGAGATACAGGCTGCTCCAACCTGCTGTAAAATGCTTGATTTCGAGAGTGAGCGAAACTAATGAAAACATTGTTGGGGTAAAACCTAAAGGGAAAGACCTAGCACCAAATCCAATTTGCCATCTGATCTAACTTCTGGAGGCAGTCAAAATGAGCCTTAGAATTCTTCCCTACCTTATTCCTGTGCTGAGATACAGGCTGCTCCAACCTGCTGTAAAATGCTTGATTTCGAGAGTGAGCGAAACTAATGAAAACATTGTTGGGGTAAAACCTAAAGGGAAAGACCTAGCACCAAATCCAATTTGCCATCTGATCTAACTTCTGGAGGCAGTCAAAATGAGCCTTAGAATTCTTCCCTACCTTATTCCTGTGCTGAGATACAGGCTGCTCCAACCTGCTGTAAAATGCTTGATTTCGAGAGTGAGCGAAACTAATGAAAACATTGTTGGGGTAAAACCTAAAGGGAAAGACCTAGCACCAAATCCAATTTGCCATCTGATCTAACTTCTGGAGGCAGTCAAAATGAGCCTTAGAATTCTTCCCTACCTTATTCCTGTGCTGAGATACAGGCTGCTCCAACCTGCTGTAAAATGCTTGATTTCGAGAGTGAGCGAAACTAATGAAAACATTGTTGGGGTAAAACCTAAAGGGAAAGACCTAGCACCAAATCCAATTTGCCATCTGATCTAACTTCTGGAGGCAGTCAAATGATCCTTAGAATTCTTCCCTACCTTATTCCTGTGCTGAGATACAGGCTGCTCCAACCTGCTGTAAAATGCTTGATTTCGAGAGTGAGCGAAACTAATGAAAACATTGTTGGGGTAAAACCTAAAGGGAAAGACCTAGCAGCAAATAACCATTTGCCATCTGATCTAACTTCTGGAGGCAGTCAAAATGAGCCTTAGAATTCTTCCCTACCTTATTCCTGTGCTGAGATACAGGCTGCTCCAACCTGCTGTAAAATGCTTGATTTCGTAGTGAGCGAAACTAATGAAAACATTGTTGGGGTAAAACCTAAAGGGAAAGACCTAGCACCAAATCCAATTTGCCATCTGATCTAACTTCTGGAGGCAGTCAAAATGATCCTTAGAATTCTTCCCTACCTTATTCCTGTGCTGAGATACAGGCTGCTCCAACCTGCTGTAAAATGCTTGATTTCGAGAGTGAGCGAAACTAATGAAAACATTGTTGGGGTAAAACCTAAAGGGAAAGACCTAGCACCAAATCCAATTTGCCATCTGATCTAACTTCTGGAGGCAGTCAAAATGATCCTTAGAATTCTTCCCTACCTTATTCCTGTGCTGAGATACAGGCTGCTCCAACCTGCTGTAAAATGCTTGATTTCGAGAGTGAGCGAAACTAATGAAAACATTGTTGGGGGTAAAACCTAAAGGGAAAGACCTAGCACCAAATCCAATTTGCCATCTGATCTAACTTCTGGAGGCAGTCAAAATGATCCTTAGAATTCTTCCCTACCTTATTCCTGTGCTGAGATACAGGCTGCTCCAACCTGCTGTAAAATACTTGATTTCGAGAGTGAGCGAAACTAATGAAAACATTGTTGGGGTAAAACCTAAAGGGAAAGACCTAGCACCAAATCCAATTTGCCATCTGATCTAACTTCTGGAGGCAGTCAAAATGAGCCTTAGAATTCTTCCCTACCTTATTCCTGTGCTGAGATACAGGCTGCTCCAACCTGCTGTAAAATGCTTGATTTCGAGAGTGAGCGAAACTAATGAAAACATTGTTGGGGTAAAACCTAAAGGGAAAGACCTAGCACCAAATCCAATTTGCCATCTGATCTAACTTCTGGAGGCAGTCAAAATGAGCCTTAGAATTCTTCCCTACCTTATTCCTGTGCTGAGATACAGGCTGCTCCAACCTGCTGTAAAATGCTTGATTTCGAGAGTGAGCGAAACTAATGAAAACATTGTTGGGGTAAAACCTAAAGGGAAAGACCCTAGCACCAAATACCATTTGCCATCTGATCTAACTTCTGGAGGCAGTCAAAATGATCCTTAGAATTCTTCCCTACCTTATTCCTGTGCTGAGATACAGGCTGCTCCAACCTGCTGTAAAATGCTTGATTTCGTAGTGAGCGAAACTAATGAAAACATTGTTGGGGTAAAACCTAAAGGGAAAGACCTAGCACCAAATCCAATTTGCCATCTGATCTAACTTCTGGAGGCAGTCAAAATGATCCTTAGAATTCTTCCCTACCTTATTCCTGTGCTGAGATACAGGCTGCTCCAACCTGCTGTAAAATGCTTGATTTCGAGAGTGAGCGAAACTAATGAAAACATTGTTGGGGTAAAACCTAAAGGGAAAGACCTAGCACCAAATCCAATTTGCCATCTGATCTAACTTCTGGAGGCAGTCAAAATGAGCCTTAGAATTCTTCCCTACCTTATTCCTGTGCTGAGATACAGGCTGCTCCAACCTGCTGTAAAATGCTTGATTTCGAGAGTGAGCGAAACTAATGAAAACATTGTTGGGGTAAAACCTAAAGGGAAAGACCTAGCACCAAATCCAATTTGCCATCTGATCTAACTTCTGGAGGCAGTCAAAATGAGCCTTAGAATTCTTCCCTACCTTATTCCTGTGCTGAGATACAGGCTGCTCCAACCTGCTGTAAAATGCTTGATTTCGAGAGTGAGCGAAACTAATGAAAACATTGTTGGGGTAAAACCTAAAGGGAAAGACCTAGCACCAAATCCAATTTGCCATCTGATCTAACTTCTGGAGGCAGTCAAAATGATCCTTAGAATTCTTCCCTACCTTATTCCTGTGCTGAGATACAGGCTGCTCCAACCTGCTGTAAAATGCTTGATTTCGAGAGTGAGCGAAACTAATGAAAACATTGTTGGGGTAAAACCTAAAGGGAAAGACCTAGCACCAAATCCAATTTGCCATCTGATCTAACTTCTGGAGGCAGTCAAAATGATCCTTAGAATTCTTCCCTACCTTATTCCTGTGCTGAGATACAGGCTGCTCCAACCTGCTGTAAAATGCTTGATTTCGAGAGTGAGCGAAACTAATGAAAACATTGTTGGGGTAAAACCTAAAGGGAAAGACCTAGCACCAAATACCATTTGCCATCTGATCTAACTTCTGGAGGCAGTCAAAATGAGCCTTAGAATTCTTCCCTACCTTATTCCTGTGCTGAGATACAGGCTGCTCCAACCTGCTGTAAAATGCTTGATTTCGAGAGTGAGCGAAACTAATGAAAACATTGTTGGGGTAAAACCTAAAGGGAAAGACCTAGCACCAAATCCAATTTGCCATCTGATCTAACTTCTGGAGGCAGTCAAAATGAGCCTTAGAATTCTTCCCTACCTTATTCCTGTGCTGAGATACAGGCTGCTCCAACCTGCTGTAAAATGCTTGATTTCGAGAGTGAGCGAAACTAATGAAAACATTGTTGGGGTAAAACCTAAAGGGAAAGACCTAGCACCAAATCCAATTTGCCATCTGATCTAACTTCTGGAGGCAGTCAAAATGATCCTTAGAATTCTTCCCTACCTTATTCCTGTGCTGAGATACAGGCTGCTCCAACCTGCTGTAAAATGCTTGATTTCGAGAGTGAGCGAAACTAATGAAAACATTGTTGGGGTAAAACCTAAAGGGAAAGACCTAGCACCAAATCCAATTTGCCATCTGATCTAACTTCTGGAGGCAGTCAAAATGAGCCTTAGAATTCTTCCCTACCTTATTCCTGTGCTGAGATACAGGCTGCTCCAACCTGCTGTAAAATGCTTGATTTCGAGAGTGAGCGAAACTAATGAAAACATTGTTGGGGTAAAACCTAAAGGGAAAGACCTAGCACCAAATCCAATTTGCCATCTGATCTAACTTCTGGAGGCAGTCAAAATGAGCCTTAGAATTCTTCCCTACCTTATTCCTGTGCTGAGATACAGGCTGCTCCAACCTGCTGTAAAATGCTTGATTTCGAGAGTGAGCGAAACTAATGAAAACATTGTTGGGGTAAAACCTAAAGGGAAAGACCTAGCACCAAATCCAATTTCCCACCTGATCTAACTTCTGGAGGCAGTCAAAATGATCCTTAGAATTCTTCCCTACCTTATTCCTGTGCTGAGATACAGGCTGCTCCAACCTGCTGTAAAATGCTTGATTTCGAGAGTGAGCGAAACTAATGAAAACATTGTTGGGGTAAAACCTAAAGGGAAAGACCTAGCACCAAATCCAATTTGCCATCTGATCTAACTTCTGGAGGCAGTCAAAATGATCCTTAGAATTCTTCCCTACCTTATTCCTGTGCTGAGATACAGGCTGCTCCAACCTGCTGTAAAATGCTTGATTTCGAGAGTGAGCGAAACTAATGAAAACATTGTTGGGGTAAAACCTAAAGGGAAAGACCTAGCACCAAATCCAATTTGCCATCTGATCTAACTTCTGGAGGCAGTCAAAATGATCCTTAGAATTCTTCCCTACCTTATTCCTGTGCTGAGATACAGGCTGCTCCAACCTGCTGTAAAATGCTTGATTTCGAGAGTGAGCGAAACTAATGAAAACATTGTTGGGGTAAAACCTAAAGGGAAAGACCTAGCACCAAATCCAATTTGCCATCTGATCTAACTTCTGGAGGCAGTCAAAATGAGCCTTAGAATTCTTCCCTACCTTATTCCTGTGCTGAGATACAGGCTGCTCCAACCTGCTGTAAAATGCTTGATTTCGAGAGTGAGCGAAACTAATGAAAACATTGTTGGGGTAAAACCTAAAGGGAAAGACCTAGCACCAAATCCAATTTGCCATCTGATCTAACTTCTGGAGGCAGTCAAAATGAGCCTTAGAATTCTTCCCTACCTTATTCCTGTGCTGAGATACAGGCTGCTCCAACCTGCTGTAAAATGCTTGATTTCGAGAGTGAGCGAAACTAATGAAAACATTGTTGGGGTAAAACCTAAAGGGAAAGACCTAGCACCAAATCCAATTTGCCATCTGATCTAACTTCTGGAGGCAGTCAAAATGAGCCTTAGAATTCTTCCCTACCTTATTCCTGTGCTGAGATACAGGCTGCTCCAACCTGCTGTAAAATGCTTGATTTCGAGAGTGAGCGAAACTAATGAAAACATTGTTGGGGTAAAACCTAAAGGGAAAGACCTAGCACCAAATCCAATTTGCCATCTGATCTAACTTCTGGAGGCAGTCAAAATGAGCCTTAGAATTCTTCCCTACCTTATTCCTGTGCTGAGATACAGGCTGCTCCAACCTGCTGTAAAATGCTTGATTTCGAGAGTGAGCGAAACTAATGAAAACATTGTTGGGGTAAAACCTAAAGGGAAAGACCTAGCACCAAATCCAATTTGCCATCTGATCTAACTTCTGGAGGCAGTCAAAATGATCCTTAGAATTCTTCCCTACCTTATTCCTGTGCTGAGATACAGGCTGCTCCAACCTGCTGTAAAATGCTTGATTTCGAGAGTGAGCGAAACTAATGAAAACATTGTTGGGGTAAAACCTAAAGGGAAAGACCTAGCACCAAATCCAATTTGCCATCTGATCTAACTTCTGGAGGCAGTCAAATGATCCTTAGAATTCTTCCCTACCTTATTCCTGTGCTGAGATACAGGCTGCTCCAACCTGCTGTAAAATGCTTGATTTCGAGAGTGAGCGAAACTAATGAAAACATTGTTGGGGTAAAACCTAAAGGGAAAGACCTAGCAGCAAATACCATTTGCCATCTGATCTAACTTCTGGAGGCAGTCAAAATGAGCCTTAGAATTCTTCCCTACCTTATTCCTGTGCTGAGATACAGGCTGCTCCAACCTGCTGTAAAATGCTTGATTTCGTAGTGAGCGAAACTAATGAAAACATTGTTGGGGTAAAACCTAAAGGGAAAGACCTAGCACCAAATCCAATTTGCCATCTGATCTAACTTCTGGAGGCAGTCAAAATGATCCTTAGAATTCTTCCCTACCTTATTCCTGTGCTGAGATACAGGCTGCTCCAACCTGCTGTAAAATGCTTGATTTCGAGAGTGAGCGAAACTAATGAAAACATTGTTGGGGTAAAACCTAAAGGGAAAGACCTAGCACCAAATCCAATTTGCCATCTGATCTAACTTCTGGAGGCAGTCAAAATGATCCTTAGAATTCTTCCCTACCTTATTCCTGTGCTGAGATACAGGCTGCTCCAACCTGCTGTAAAATGCTTGATTTCGAGAGTGAGCGAAACTAATGAAAACATTGTTGGGGTAAAACCTAAAGGGAAAGACCTAGCACCAAATCCAATTTGCCATCTGATCTAACTTCTGGAGGCAGTCAAAATGATCCTTAGAATTCTTCCCTACCTTATTCCTGTGCTGAGATACAGGCTGCTCCAACCTGCTGTAAAATACTTGATTTCGAGAGTGAGCGAAACTAATGAAAACATTGTTGGGGTAAAACCTAAAGGGAAAGACCTAGCACCAAATCCAATTTGCCATCTGATCTAACTTCTGGAGGCAGTCAAAATGAGCCTTAGAATTCTTCCCTACCTTATTCCTGTGCTGAGATACAGGCTGCTCCAACCTGCTGTAAAATGCTTGATTTCGAGAGTGAGCGAAACTAATGAAAACATTGTTGGGGTAAAACCTAAAGGGAAAGACCTAGCACCAAATCCAATTTGCCATCTGATCTAACTTCTGGAGGCAGTCAAAATGAGCCTTAGAATTCTTCCCTACCTTATTCCTGTGCTGAGATACAGGCTGCTCCAACCTGCTGTAAAATGCTTGATTTCGAGAGTGAGCGAAACTAATGAAAACATTGTTGGGGTAAAACCTAAAGGGAAAGACCTAGCACCAAATACCATTTGCCATCTGATCTAACTTCTGGAGGCAGTCAAAATGATCCTTAGAATTCTTCCCTACCTTATTCCTGTGCTGAGATACAGGCTGCTCCAACCTGCTGTAAAATGCTTGATTTCGTAGTGAGCGAAACTAATGAAAACATTGTTGGGGTAAAACCTAAAGGGAAAGACCTAGCACCAAATCCAATTTGCCATCTGATCTAACTTCTGGAGGCAGTCAAAATGATCCTTAGAATTCTTCCCTACCTTATTCCTGTGCTGAGATACAGGCTGCTCCAACCTGCTGTAAAATGCTTGATTTCGAGAGTGAGCGAAACTAATGAAAACATTGTTGGGGTAAAACCTAAAGGGAAAGACCTAGCACCAAATCCAATTTGCCATCTGATCTAACTTCTGGAGGCAGTCAAAATGAGCCTTAGAATTCTTCCCTACCTTATTCCTGTGCTGAGATACAGGCTGCTCCAACCTGCTGTAAAATGCTTGATTTCGAGAGTGAGCGAAACTAATGAAAACATTGTTGGGGTAAAACCTAAAGGGAAAGACCTAGCACCAAATCCAATTTGCCATCTGATCTAACTTCTGGAGGCAGTCAAAATGAGCCTTAGAATTCTTCCCTACCTTATTCCTGTGCTGAGATACAGGCTGCTCCAACCTGCTGTAAAATGCTTGATTTCGAGAGTGAGCGAAACTAATGAAAACATTGTTGGGGTAAAACCTAAAGGGAAAGACCTAGCACCAAATCCAATTTGCCATCTGATCTAACTTCTGGAGGCAGTCAAAATGATCCTTAGAATTCTTCCCTACCTTATTCCTGTGCTGAGATACAGGCTGCTCCAACCTGCTGTAAAATGCTTGATTTCGAGAGTGAGCGAAACTAATGAAAACATTGTTGGGGTAAAACCTAAAGGGAAAGACCTAGCACCAAATCCAATTTGCCGTCTGATCTAACTTCTGGAGGCAGTCAAAATGATCCTTAGAATTCTTCCCTACCTTATTCCTGTGCTGAGATACAGGCTGCTCCAACCTGCTGTAAAATGCTTGATTTCGAGAGTGAGCGAAACTAATGAAAACATTGTTGGGGTAAAACCTAAAGGGAAAGACCTAGCACCAAATCCAATTTGCCATCTGATCTAACTTCTGGAGGCAGTCAAAATGAGCCTTAGAATTCTTCCCTACCTTATTCCTGTGCTGAGATACAGGCTGCTCCAACCTGCTGTAAAATGCTTGATTTCGAGAGTGAGCGAAACTAATGAAAACATTGTTGGGGTAAAACCTAAAGGGAAAGACCTAGCACCAAATCCAATTTGCCATCTGATCTAACTTCTGGAGGCAGTCAAAATGAGCCTTAGAATTCTTCCCTACCTTATTCCTGTGCTGAGATACAGGCTGCTCCAACCTGCTGTAAAATGCTTGATTTCGAGAGTGAGCGAAACTAATGAAAACATTGTTGGGGTAAAACCTAAAGGGAAAGACCTAGCACCAAATCCAATTTGCCATCTGATCTAACTTCTGGAGGCAGTCAAAATGAGCCTTAGAATTCTTCCCTACCTTATTCCTGTGCTGAGATACAGGCTGCTCCAACCTGCTGTAAAATGCTTGATTTCGAGAGTGAGCGAAACTAATGAAAACATTGTTGGGGTAAAACCTAAAGGGAAAGACCTAGCACCAAATCCAATTTGCCATCTGATCTAACTTCTGGAGGCAGTCAAAATGATCCTTAGAATTCTTCCCTACCTTATTCCTGTGCTGAGATACAGGCTGCTCCAACCTGCTGTAAAATGCTTGATTTCGAGAGTGAGCGAAACTAATGAAAACATTGTTGGGGTAAAACCTAAAGGGAAAGACCTAGCACCAAATCCAATTTGCCATCTGATCTAACTTCTGGAGGCAGTAAAAATGATCCTTAGAATTCTTCCCTACCTTATTCCTGTGCTGAGATACAGGCTGCTCCAACCTGCTGTAAAATGCTTGATTTCGAGAGTGAGCAAAACTAATGAAAACATTGTTGGGGTAAAACCTAAAGGGAAAGACCTAGCACCAAATCCAATTTGCCATCTGATCTAACTTCTGGAGGCAGTCAAAATGAGCCTTAGAATTCTTCCCTACCTTATTCCTGTGCTGAGATACAGGCTGCTCCAACCTGCTGTAAAATGCTTGATTTCGAGAGTGAGCGAAACTAATGAAAACATTGTTGGGGTAAAACCTAAAGGGAAAGACCTAGCACCAAATCCAATTTGCCATCTGATCTAACTTCTGGAGGCAGTCAAAATGAGCATTTGAATTCTTCCCTACCTTATTCCTGTGCTATGATACAGGCTGCTCCAACCTGCTGTAAAATGCTTGATTTCGAGAGTGAGCGAAACTAATGAAAACATTGTTGGGGTAAAACCTAAAGGGAAAGACCTAGCACCAAATCCAATTTGCCATCTGATCTAACTTCTGGAGGCAGTCAAAATGAGCCTTAGAATTCTTCCCTACCTTATTCCTGTGCTGAGATACAGGCTGCTCCAACCTGCTGTAAAATGCTTGATTTCGAGAGTGAGCGAAACTAATGAAAACATTGTTGGGGTAAAACCTAAAGGGAAAGACCTAGCACCAAATCCAATTTGCCATCTGATCTAACTTCTGGAGGCAGTCAAAATGAGCCTTAGAATTCTTCCCTACCTTATTCCTGTGCTGAGATACAGGCTGCTCCAACCTGCTGTAAAATGCTTGATTTCGAGAGTGAGCGAAACTAATGAAAACATTGTTGGGGTAAAACCTAAAGGGAAAGACCTAGCACCAAATCCAATTTGCCATCTGATCTAACTTCTGGAGGCAGTCAAAATGATCCTTAGAATTCTTCCCTACCTTATTCCTGTGCTGAGATACAGGCTGCTCCAACCTGCTGTAAAATGCTTGATTTCGAGAGTGAGCGAAACTAATGAAAACATTGTTGGGGTAAAACCTAAAGGGAAAGACCTAGCACCAAATCCAATTTGCCATCTGATCTAACTTCTGGAGGCAGTCAAAATGAGCATTTGAATTCTTCCCTACCTTATTCCTGTGCTATGATACAGGCTGCTCCAACCTGCTGTAAAATGCTTGATTTCGAGAGTGAGCGAAACTAATGAAAACATTGTTGGGGTAAAACCTAAAGGGAAAGACCTAGCACCAAATCCAATTTGCCATCTGATCTAACTTCTGGAGGCAGTCAAAATGAGCCTTAGAATTCTTCCCTACCTTATTCCTGTGCTGAGATACAGGCTGCTCCAACCTGCTGTAAAATGCTTGATTTCGAGAGTGAGCGAAACTAATGAAAACATTGTTGGGGTAAAACCTAAAGGGAAAGACCTAGCACCAAATCCAATTTGCCATCTGATCTAACTTCTGGAGGCAGTCAAAATGAGCCTTAGAATTCTTCCCTACCTTATTCCTGTGCTGAGATACAGGCTGCTCCAACCTGCTGTAAAATGCTTGATTTCGAGAGTGAGCGAAACTAATGAAAACATTGTTGGGGTAAAACCTAAAGGGAAAGACCTAGCACCAAATCCAATTTGCCATCTGATCTAACTTCTGGAGGCAGTCAAAATGATCCTTAGAATTCTTCCCTACCTTATTCCTGTGCTGAGATACAGGCTGCTCCAACCTGCTGTAAAATGCTTGATTTCGAGAGTGCGCGAAACTAATGAAAACATTGTTGGGGTAAAACCTAAAGGGAAAGACCTAGCACCAAATCCAATTTGCCATCTGATCTAACTTCTGGAGGCAGTCAAAATGATCCTTAGAATTCTTCCCTACCTTATTCCTGTGCTGAGATACAGGCTGCTCCAACCTGCTGTAAAATGCTTGATTTCGAGAGTGAGCGAAACTAATGAAAACATTGTTGGGGTAAAACCTAAAGGGAAAGACCTAGCACCAAATCCAATTTGCCATCTGATCTAACTTCTGGAGGCAGTCAAAATGATCCTTAGAATTCTTCCCTACCTTATTCCTGTGCTGAGATACAGGCTGCTCCAACCTGCTGTAAAATGCTTGATTTCGAGAGTGAGCGAAACTAATGAAAACATTGTTGGGGTAAAACCTAAAGGGAAAGACCTAGCACCAAATCCAATTTGCCATCTGATCTAACTTCTGGAGGCAGTCAAAATGAGCATTTGAATTCTTCCCTACCTTATTCCTGTGCTATGATACAGGCTGCTCCAACCTGCTGTAAAATGCTTGATTTCGAGAGTGAGCGAAACTAATGAAAACATTGTTGGGGTAAAACCTAAAGGGAAAGACCTAGCACCAAATCCAATTTGCCATCTGATCTAACTTCTGGAGGCAGTCAAAATGAGCCTTAGAATTCTTCCCTACCTTATTCCTGTGCTGAGATACAGGCTGCTCCAACCTGCTGTAAAATGCTTGATTTCGAGAGTGAGCGAAACTAATGAAAACATTGTTGGGGTAAAACCTAAAGGGAAAGACCTAGCACCAAATCCAATTTGCCATCTGATCTAACTTCTGGAGGCAGTCAAAATGATCCTTGGAATTCTTCCCTACCTTATTCCTGTGCTGAGATACAGGCTGCTCCAACCTGCTGTAAAATGCTTGATTTCGAGAGTGAGCGAAACTAATGAAAACATTGTTGGGGTAAAACCTAAAGGGAAAGACCTAGCACCAAATCCAATTTGCCATCTGATCTAACTTCTGGAGGCAGTCAAAATGAGCCTTAGAATTCTTCCCTACCTTATTCCTGTGCTGAGATACAGGCTGCTCCAACCTGCTGTAAAATGCTTGATTTCGAGAGTGAGCGAAACTAATGAAAACATTGTTGGGGTAAAACCTAAAGGGAAAGACCTAGCACCAAATCCAATTTGCCATCTGATCTAACTTCTGGAGGCAGTCAAAATGATCCTTAGAATTCTTCCCTACCTTATTCCTGTGCTGAGATACAGGCTGCTCCATCCTGCTGTAAAATGCTTGATTTCGAGAGTGAGCGAAACTAATGAAAACATTGTTGGGGTAAAACCTAAAGGGAAAGACCTAGCACCAAATCCAATTTGCCATCTGATCTAACTTCTGGAGGCAGTCAAAATGAGCCTTAGAATTCTTCCCTACCTTATTCCTGTGCTGAGATACAGGCTGCTCCAACCTGCTGTAAAATGCTTGATTTCGAGAGTGAGCGAAACTAATGAAAACATTGTTGGGGTAAAACCTAAAGGGAAAGACCTAGCACCAAATCCAATTTGCCATCTGATCTAACTTCTGGAGGCAGTCAAAATGAGCCTTAGAATTCTTCCCTACCTTATTCCTGTGCTGAGATACAGGCTGCTCCAACCTGCTGTAAAATGCTTGATTTCGAGAGTGAGCGAAACTAATGAAAACATTGTTGGGGTAAAACCTAAAGGGAAAGACCTAGCACCAAATCCAATTTGCCATCTGATCTAACTTCTGGAGGCAGTCAAAATGATCCTTAGAATTCTTCCCTACCTTATTCCTGTGCTGAGATACAGGCTGCTCCAACCTGCTGTAAAATGCTTGATTTCGAGAGTGAGCGAAACTAATGAAAACATTGTTGGGGTAAAACCTAAAGGGAAAGACCTAGCACCAAATCCAATTTGCCATCTGATCTAACT
>NW_027144403.1:0-37927 GCF_026170545.1 Melanerpes formicivorus | reverse complement strand
CAAATCCAATTTGCCATCTGATCTAACTTCTGGAGGCAGTCAAAATGAGCCTTAGAATTCTTCCCTACCTTATTCCTGTGCTGAGATACAGGCTGCTCCAACCTGCTGTAAAATGCTTGATTTCGAGAGTGAGCGAAACTAATGAAAACATTGTTGGGGTAAAACCTAAAGGGAAAGACCTAGCACCAAATCCAATTTGCCATCTGATCTAACTTCTGGAGGCAGTCAAAATGAGCCTTAGAATTCTTCCCTACCTTATTCCTGTGCTGAGATACAGGCTGCTCCAACCTGCTGTAAAATGCTTGATTTCGAGAGTGAGCGAAACTAATGAAAACATTGTTGGGGTAAAACCTAAAGGGAAAGACCTAGCACCAAATCCAATTTGCCATCTGATCTAACTTCTGGAGGCAGTCAAAATGAGCCTTAGAATTCTTCCCTACCTTATTCCTGTGCTGAGATACAGGCTGCTCCAACCTGCTGTAAAATGCTTGATTTCGAGAGTGAGCGAAACTAATGAAAACATTGTTGGGGTAAAACCTAAAGGGAAAGACCTAGCACCAAATCCAATTTGCCATCTGATCTAACTTCTGGAGGCAGTCAAAATGAGCCTTAGAATTCTTCCCTACCTTATTCCTGTGCTGAGATACAGGCTGCTCCAACCTGCTGTAAAATGCTTGATTTCGAGAGTGAGCGAAACTAATGAAAACATTGTTGGGGTAAAACCTAAAGGGAAAGACCTAGCACCAAATCCAATTTGCCATCTGATCTAACTTCTGGAGGCAGTCAAAATGAGCCTTAGAATTCTTCCCTACCTTATTCCTGTGCTGAGATACAGGCTGCTCCAACCTGCTGTAAAATGCTTGATTTCGAGAGTGAGCGAAACTAATGAAAACATTGTTGGGGTAAAACCTAAAGGGAAAGACCTAGCACCAAATCCAATTTGCCATCTGATCTAACTTCTGGAGGCAGTCAAAATGAGCCTTAGAATTCTTCCCTACCTTATTCCTGTGCTGAGATACAGGCTGCTCCAACCTGCTGTAAAATGCTTGATTTCGAGAGTGAGCGAAACTAATGAAAACATTGTTGGGGTAAAACCTAAAGGGAAAGACCTAGCACCAAATCCAATTTGCCATCTGATCTAACTTCTGGAGGCAGTCAAAATGAGCCTTAGAATTCTTCCCTACCTTATTCCTGTGCTGAGATACAGGCTGCTCCAACCTGCTGTAAAATGCTTGATTTCGAGAGTGAGCGAAACTAATGAAAACATTGTTGGGGTAAAACCTAAAGGGAAAGACCTAGCACCAAATCCAATTTGCCATCTGATCTAACTTCTGGAGGCAGTCAAAATGAGCCTTAGAATTCTTCCCTACCTTATTCCTGTGCTGAGATACAGGCTGCTCCAACCTGCTGTAAAATGCTTGATTTCGAGAGTGAGCGAAACTAATGAAAACATTGTTGGGGTAAAACCTAAAGGGAAAGACCTAGCACCAAATCCAATTTGCCATCTGATCTAACTTCTGGAGGCAGTCAAAATGAGCCTTAGAATTCTTCCCTACCTTATTCCTGTGCTGAGATACAGGCTGCTCCAACCTGCTGTAAAATGCTTGATTTCGAGAGTGAGCGAAACTAATGAAAACATTGTTGGGGTAAAACCTAAAGGGAAAGACCTAGCACCAAATCCAATTTGCCATCTGATCTAACTTCTGGAGGCAGTCAAAATGATCCTTAGAATTCTTCCCTACCTTATTCCTGTGCTGAGATACAGGCTGCTCCAACCTGCTGTAAAATGCTTGATTTCGAGAGTGAGCGAAACTAATGAAAACATTGTTGGGGTAAAACCTAAAGGGAAAGACCTAGCACCAAATCCAATTTGCCATCTGATCTAACTTCTGGAGGCAGTCAAAATGAGCCTTAGAATTCTTCCCTACCTTATTCCTGTGCTGAGATACAGGCTGCTCCAACCTGCTGTAAAATGCTTGATTTCGAGAGTGAGCGAAACTAATGAAAACATTGTTGGGGTAAAACCTAAAGGGAAAGACCTAGCACCAAATCCAATTTGCCATCTGATCTAACTTCTGGAGGCAGTCAAAATGAGCCTTAGAATTCTTCCCTACCTTATTCCTGTGCTGAGATACAGGCTGCTCCAACCTGCTGTAAAATGCTTGATTTCGAGAGTGAGCGAAACTAATGAAAACATTGTTGGGGTAAAACCTAAAGGGAAAGACCTAGCACCAAATCCAATTTGCCATCTGATCTAACTTCTGGAGGCAGTCAAAATGATCCTTAGAATTCTTCCCTACCTTATTCCTGTGCTGAGATACAGGCTGCTCCAACCTGCTGTAAAATGCTTGATTTCGAGAGTGAGCGAAACTAATGAAAACATTGTTGGGGTAAAACCTAAAGGGAAAGACCTAGCACCAAATCCAATTTGCCATCTGATCTAACTTCTGGAGGCAGTCAAAATGAGCCTTAGAATTCTTCCCTACCTTATTCCTGTGCTGAGATACAGGCTGCTCCAACCTGCTGTAAAATGCTTGATTTCGAGAGTGAGCGAAACTAATGAAAACATTGTTGGGGTAAAACCTAAAGGGAAAGACCTAGCACCAAATCCAATTTGCCATCTGATCTAACTTCTGGAGGCAGTCAAAATGATCCTTAGAATTCTTCCCTACCTTATTCCTGTGCTGAGATACAGGCTGCTCCAACCTGCTGTAAAATGCTTGATTTCGAGAGTGAGCGAAACTAATGAAAACATTGTTGGGGTAAAACCTAAAGGGAAAGACCTAGCACCAAATCCAATTTGCCATCTGATCTAACTTCTGGAGGCAGTCAAAATGAGCCTTAGAATTCTTCCCTACCTTATTCCTGTGCTGAGATACAGGCTGCTCCAACCTGCTGTAAAATGCTTGATTTCGAGAGTGAGCGAAACTAATGAAAACATTGTTGGGGTAAAACCTAAAGGGAAAGACCTAGCACCAAATCCAATTTGCCATCTGATCTAACTTCTGGAGGCAGTCAAAATGAGCCTTAGAATTCTTCCCTACCTTATTCCTGTGCTGAGATACAGGCTGCTCCAACCTGCTGTAAAATGCTTGCTTTCGAGAGTGAGCGAAACTAATGAAAACATTGTTGGGGTAAAACCTAAAGGGAAAGACCTAGCACCAAATCCAATTTGCCATCTGATCTAACTTCTGGAGGCAGTCAAAATGATCCTTAGAATTCTTCCCTACCTTATTCCTGTGCTGAGATACAGGCTGCTCCAACCTGCTGTAAAATGCTTGCTTTCGAGAGTGAGCGAAACTAATGAAAACATTGTTGGGGTAAAACCTAAAGGGAAAGACCTAGCACCAAATCCAATTTGCCATCTGATCTAACTTCTGGAGGCAGTCAAAATGAGCCTTAGAATTCTTCCCTACCTTATTCCTGTGCTGAGATACAGGCTGCTCCAACCTGCTGTAAAATGCTTGATTTCGAGAGTGAGCGAAACTAATGAAAACATTGTTGGGGTAAAACCTAAAGGGAAAGACCTAGCACCAAATCCAATTTGCCATCTGATCTAACTTCTGGAGGCAGTCAAAATGAGCCTTAGAATTCTTCCCTACCTTATTCCTGTGCTGAGATACAGGCTGCTCCAACCTGCTGTAAAATGCTTGATTTCGAGAGTGAGCGAAACTAATGAAAACATTGTTGGGGTAAAACCTAAAGGGAAAGACCTAGCACCAAATCCAATTTGCCATCTGATCTAACTTCTGGAGGCAGTCAAAATGATCCTTAGAATTCTTCCCTACCTTATTCCTGTGCTGAGATACAGGCTGCTCCAACCTGCTGTAAAATGCTTGATTTCGAGAGTGAGCGAAACTAATGAAAACATTGTTGGGGTAAAACTAAAGGGAAAGACCTAGCACCAAATCCAATTTGCCATCTGATCTAACTTCTGGAGGCAGTCAAAATGATCCTTAGAATTCTTCCCTACCTTATTCCTGTGCTGAGATACAGGCTGCTCCAACCTGCTGTAAAATGCTTGATTTCGAGAGTGAGCGAAACTAATGAAAACATTGTTGGGGTAAAACCTAAAGGGAAAGACCTAGCACCAAATCCAATTTGCCATCTGATCTAACTTCTGGAGGCAGTCAAAATGAGCCTTAGAATTCTTCCCTACCTTATTCCTGTGCTGAGATACAGGCTGCTCCAACCTGCTGTAAAATGCTTGATTTCGAGAGTGAGCGAAACTAATGAAAACATTGTTGGGGTAAAACCTAAAGGGAAAGACCTAGCACCAAATCCAATTTGCCATCTGATCTAACTTCTGGAGGCAGTCAAAATGAGCCTTAGAATTCTTCCCTACCTTATTCCTGTGCTGAGATACAGGCTGCTCCAACCTGCTGTAAAATGCTTGATTTCGAGAGTGAGCGAAACTAATGAAAACATTGTTGGGGTAAAACCTAAAGGGAAAGACCTAGCACCAAATCCAATTTGCCATCTGATCTAACTTCTGGAGGCAGTCAAAATGATCCTTAGAATTCTTCCCCTACCTTATTCCTGTGCTGAGATACAGGCTGCTCCAACCTGCTGTAAAATGCTTGATTTCGAGAGTGAGCGAAACTAATGAAAACATTGTTGGGGTAAAACCTAAAGGGAAAGACCTAGCACCAAATCCAATTTGCCATCTGATCTAACTTCTGGAGGCAGTCAAAATGAGCCTTAGAATTCTTCCCTACCTTATTCCTGTGCTGAGATACAGGCTGCTCCAACCTGCTGTAAAATGCTTGATTTCGAGAGTGAGCGAAACTAATGAAAACATTGTTGGGGTAAAACCTAAAGGGAAAGACCTAGCACCAAATCCAATTTGCCATCTGATCTAACTTCTGGAGGCAGTCAAAATGATCCTTAGAATTCTTCCCTACCTTATTCCTGTGCTGAGATACAGGCTGCTCCAACCTGCTGTAAAATGCTTGCTTTCGAGAGTGAGCGAAACTAATGAAAACATTGTTGGGGTAAAACCTAAAGGGAAAGACCTAGCACCAAATCCAATTTGCCATCTGATCTAACTTCTGGAGGCAGTCAAAATGAGCCTTAGAATTCTTCCCTACCTTATTCCTGTGCTGAGATACAGGCTGCTCCAACCTGCTGTAAAATGCTTGATTTCGAGAGTGAGCGAAACTAATGAAAACATTGTTGGGGTAAAACCTAAAGGGAAAGACCTAGCACCAAATCCAATTTGCCATCTGATCTAACTTCTGGAGGCAGTCAAAATGATCCTTAGAATTCTTCCCT
Organism: Melanerpes formicivorus; assembly: GCF_026170545.1. NCBI lineage: Eukaryota > Metazoa > Chordata > Aves > Piciformes > Picidae > Melanerpes > Melanerpes formicivorus. Next base: position 32,653 of record NW_027144403.1, on the reverse strand, counting down.
ACCTTATTCCTGTGCTGAGATACAGGCTGCTCCAACCTGCTGTAAAATGCTTGATTTCGAGAGTGAGCGAAACTAATGAAAACATTGTTGGGGTAAAACCTAAAGGGAAAGACCTAGCACCAAATCCAATTTGCCATCTGATCTAACTTCTGGAGGCAGTCAAAATGATCCTTAGAATTCTTCCCTACCTTATTCCTGTGCTGAGATACAGGCTGCTCCAACCTGCTGTAAAATGCTTGATTTCGAGAGTGAGCGAAACTAATGAAAACATTGTTGGGGTAAAACCTAAAGGGAAAGACCTAGCACCAAATCCAATTTGCCATCTGATCTAACTTCTGGAGGCAGTCAAAATGAGCCTTAGAATTCTTCCCTACCTTATTCCTGTGCTGAGATACAGGCTGCTCCAACCTGCTGTAAAATGCTTGATTTCGAGAGTGAGCGAAACTAATGAAAACATTGTTGGGGTAAAACCTAAAGGGAAAGACCTAGCACCAAATCCAATTTGCCATCTGATCTAACTTCTGGAGGCAGTCAAAATGAGCCTTAGAATTCTTCCCTACCTTATTCCTGTGCTGAGATACAGGCTGCTCCAACCTGCTGTAAAATGCTTGATTTCGAGAGTGAGCGAAACTAATGAAAACATTGTTGGGGTAAAACCTAAAGGGAAAGACCTAGCACCAAATCCAATTTGCCATCTGATCTAACTTCTGGAGGCAGTCAAAATGAGCCTTAGAATTCTTCCCTACCTTATTCCTGTGCTGAGATACAGGCTGCTCCAACCTGCTGTAAAATGCTTGATTTCGAGAGTGTGCGAAACTAATGAAAACATTGTTGGGGTAAAACCTAAAGGGAAAGACCTAGCACCAAATCCAATTTGCCATCTGATCTAACTTCTGGAGGCAGTCAAAATGATCCTTAGAATTCTTCCCTACCTTATTCCTGTGCTGAGATACAGGCTGCTCCAACCTGCTGTAAAATGCTTGATTTCGAGAGTGAGCGAAACTAATGAAAACATTGTTGGGGTAAAACCTAAAGGGAAAGACCTAGCACCAAATCCAATTTGCCATCTGATCTAACTTCTGGAGGCAGTCAAAATGAGCCTTAGAATTCTTCCCCTACCTTATTCCTGTGCTGAGATACAGGCTGCTCCAACCTGCTGTAAAATGCTTGATTTCGAGAGTGAGCGAAACTAATGAAAACATTGTTGGGGTAAAACCTAAAGGGAAAGACCTAGCACCAAATCCAATTTGCCATCTGATCTAACTTCTGGAGGCAGTCAAAATGAGCCTTAGAATTCTTCCCTACCTTATTCCTGTGCTGAGATACAGGCTGCTCCAACCTGCTGTAAAATGCTTGATTTCGAGAGTGAGCGAAACTAATGAAAACATTGTTGGGGTAAAACCTAAAGGGAAAGACCTAGCACCAAATCCAATTTGCCATCTGATCTAACTTCTGGAGGCAGTCAAAATGAGCCTTAGAATTCTTCCCTACCTTATTCCTGTGCTGAGATACAGGCTGCTCCAACCTGCTGTAAAATGCTTGATTTCGAGAGTGAGCGAAACTAATGAAAACATTGTTGGGGTAAAACCTAAAGGGAAAGACCTAGCACCAAATCCAATTTGCCATCTGATCTAACTTCTGGAGGCAGTCAAAATGAGCCTTAGAATTCTTCCCTACCTTATTCCTGTGCTGAGATACAGGCTGCTCCAACCTGCTGTAAAATGCTTGATTTCGAGAGTGAGCGAAACTAATGAAAAGATTGTTGGGGTAAAACCTAAAGGGAAAGACCTAGCACCAAATCCAATTTGCCATCTGATCTAACTTCTGGAGGCAGTCAAAATGAGCCTTAGAATTCTTCCCTACCTTATTCCTGTGCTGAGATACAGGCTGCTCCAACCTGCTGTAAAATGCTTGATTTCGAGAGTGAGCGAAACTAATGAAAACATTGTTGGGGTAAAACCTAAAGGGAAAGACCTAGCACCAAATCCAATTTGCCATCTGATCTAACTTCTGGAGGCAGTCAAAATGAGCCTTAGAATTCTTCCCTACCTTATTCCTGTGCTGAGATACAGGCTGCTCCAACCTGCTGTAAAATGCTTGATTTCGAGAGTGAGCGAAACTAATGAAAACATTGTTGGGGTAAAACCTAAAGGGAAAGACCTAGCACCAAATCCAATTTGCCATCTGATCTAACTTCTGGAGGCAGTCAAAATGATCCTTAGAATTCTTCCCTACCTTATTCCTGTGCTGAGATACAGGCTGCTCCAACCTGCTGTAAAATGCTTGATTTCGAGAGTGAGCGAAACTAATGAAAACATTGTTGGGGTAAAACCTAAAGGGAAAGACCTAGCACCAAATCCAATTTGCCATCTGATCTAACTTCTGGAGGCAGTCAAAATGAGCCTTAGAATTCTTCCCTACCTTATTCCTGTGCTGAGATACAGGCTGCTCCAACCTGCTGTAAAATGCTTGATTTCGAGAGTGAGCGAAACTAATGAAAACATTGTTGGGGTAAAACCTAAAGGGAAAGACCTAGCACCAAATCCAATTTGCCATCTGATCTAACTTCTGGAGGCAGTCAAAATGATCCTTAGAATTCTTCCCTACCTTATTCCTGTGCTGAGATACAGGCTGCTCCAACCTGCTGTAAAATGCTTGATTTCGAGAGTGAGCGAAACTAATGAAAACATTGTTGGGGTAAAACCTAAAGGGAAAGACCTAGCACCAAATCCAATTTGCCATCTGATCTAACTTCTGGAGGCAGTCAAAATGAGCCTTAGAATTCTTCCCTACCTTATTCCTGTGCTGAGATACAGGCTGCTCCAACCTGCTGTAAAATGCTTGATTTCGAGAGTGAGCGAAACTAATGAAAACACTGTTGGGGTAAAACCTAAAGGGAAAGACCTAGCACCAAATCCAATTTGCCATCTGATCTAACTTCTGGAGGCAGTCAAAATGAGCCTTAGAATTCTTTCCTACCTTATTCCTGTGCTGAGATACAGGCTGCTCCAACCTGCTGTAAAATGCTTGATTTCGAGAGTGAGCGAAACTAATGAAAACATTGTTGGGGTAAAACCTAAAGGGAAAGACCTAGCACCAAATCCAATTTGCCATCTGATCTAACTTCTGGAGGCAGTCAAAATGAGCCTTAGAATTCTTCCCTACCTTATTCCTGTGCTGAGATACAGGCTGCTCCAACCTGCTGTAAAATGCTTGATTTCGAGAGTGAGCGAAACTAATGAAAACATTGTTGGGGTAAAACCTAAAGGGAAAGACCTAGCACCAAATCCAATTTGCCATCTGATCTAACTTCTGGAGGCAGTCAAAATGAGCCTTAGAATTCTTCCCTACCTTATTCCTGTGCTGAGATACAGGCTGCTCCAACCTGCTGTAAAATGCTTGATTTCGAGAGTGAGCGAAACTAATGAAAACATTGTTGGGGTAAAACCTAAAGGGAAAGACCTAGCACCAAATCCAATTTGCCATCTGATCTAACTTCTGGAGGCAGTCAAAATGATCCTTAGAATTCTTCCCTACCTTATTCCTGTGCTGAGATACAGGCGGCTCCAACCTGCTGTAAAATGCTTGATTTCGAGAGTGAGCGAAACTAATGAAAACATTGTTGGGGTAAAACCTAAAGGGAAAGACCTAGCACCAAATCCAATTTGCCATCTGATCTAACTTCTGGAGGCAGTCAAAATGATCCTTAGAATTCTTCCCTACCTTATTCCTGTGCTGAGATACAGGCTGCTCCAACCTGCTGTAAAATGCTTGATTTCGAGAGTGAGCGAAACTAATGAAAACATTGTTGGGGCAAAACTAAAGGGAAAGACCTAGCACCAAATCCAATTTGCCATCTGATCTAACTTCTGGAGGCAGTCAAAATGATCCTTAGAATTCTTCCCTACCTTATTCCTGTGCTGAGATACAGGCTGCTCCAACCTGCTGTAAAATGCTTGATTTCGAGAGTGAGCGAAACTAATGAAAACATTGTTGGGGTAAAACCTAAAGGGAAAGACCTAGCACCAAATCCAATTTGCCATCTGATCTAACTTCTGGAGGCAGTCAAAATGAGCCTTAGAATTCTTCCCTACCTTATTCCTGTGCTGAGATACAGGCTGCTCCAACCTGCTGTAAAAAGCTTGATTGCGAGAGTGAGCGAAACTAATGAAAACATTGTTGGGGTAAAACCTAAAGGGAAAGACCTAGCACCAAATCCAATTTGCCATCTGATCTAACTTCTGGAGGCAGTCAAAATGAGCCTTAGAATTCTTCCCTACCTTATTCCTGTGCTGAGATACAGGCTGCTCCAACCTGCTGTAAAATGCTTGATTTCGAGAGTGAGCGAAACTAATGAAAACATTGTTGGGGTAAAACCTAAAGGGAAAGACCTAGCACCAAATCCAATTTGCCATCTGATCTAACTTCTGGAGGCAGTCAAAATGAGCCTTAGAATTCTTCCCTACCTTATTCCTGTGCTGAGATACAGGCTGCTCCAACCTGCTGTAAAATGCTTGATTTCGAGAGTGAGCGAAACTAATGAAAACATTGTTGGGGTAAAACCTAAAGGGAAAGACCTAGCACCAAATCCAATTTGCCATCTGATCTAACTTCTGGAGGCAGTCAAAATGAGCCTTAGAATTCTTCCCTACCTTATTCCTGTGCTGAGATACAGGCTGCTCCAACCTGCTGTAAAATGCTTGATTTCCAGAGTGAGCGAAACTAATGAAAACATTGTTGGGGTAAAACCTAAAGGGAAAGACCTAGCACCAAATCCAATTTGCCATCTGATCTAACTTCTGGAGGCAGTCAAAATGAGCCTTAGAATTCTTCCCTACCTTATTCCTGTGCTGAGATACAGGCTGCTCCAACCTGCTGTAAAATGCTTGATTTCGAGAGTGAGCGAAACTAATGAAAACATTGTTGGGGTAAAACCTAAAGGGAAAGACCTAGCACCAAATCCAATTTGCCATCTGATCTAACTTCTGGAGGCAGTCAAAATGAGCCTTAGAATTCTTCCCTACCTTATTCCTGTGCTGAGATACAGGCTGCTCCAACCTGCTGTAAAATGCTTGATTTCGAGAGTGAGCGAAACTAATGAAAACATTGTTGGGGTAAAACCTAAAGGGAAAGACCTAGCACCAAATCCAATTTGCCATCTGATCTAACTTCTGGAGGCAGTCAAAATGAGCCTTAGAATTCTTCCCTACCTTATTCCTGTGCTGAGATACAGGCTGCTCCAACCTGCTGTAAAATGCTTGATTTCGAGAGTGAGCGAAACTAATGAAAACATTGTTGGGGTAAAACCTAAAGGGAAAGACCTAGCACCAAATCCAATTTGCCATCTGATCTAACTTCTGGAGGCAGTCAAAATGAGCCTTAGAATTCTTCCCTACCTTATTCCTGTGCTGAGATACAGGCTGCTCCAACCTGCTGTAAAATGCTTGATTTCGAGAGTGAGCGAAACTAATGAAAACATTGTTGGGGTAAAACCTAAAGGGAAAGACCTAGCACCAAATCCAATTTGCCATCTGATCTAACTTCTGGAGGCAGTCAAAATGATCCTTAGAATTCTTCCCTACCTTATTCCTGTGCTGAGATACAGGCTGCTCCAACCTGCTGTAAAATGCTTGATTTCGAGAGTGAGCGAAACTAATGAAAACATTGTTGGGGTAAAACCTAAAGGGAAAGACCTAGCACCAAATCCAATTTGCCATCTGATCTAACTTCTGGAGGCAGTCAAAATGAGCCTTAGAATTCTTCCCTACCTTATTCCTGTGCTGAGATACAGGCTGCTCCAACCTGCTGTAAAATGCTTGATTTCCAGAGTGAGCGAAACTAATGAAAACATTGTTGGGGTAAAACCTAAAGGGAAAGACCTAGCACCAAATCCAATTTGCCATCTGATCTAACTTCTGGAGGCAGTCAAAATGAGCCTTAGAATTCTTCCCTACCTTATTCCTGTGCTGAGATACAGGCTGCTCCAACCTGCTGTAAAATGCTTGATTTCGAGAGTGAGCGAAACTAATGAAAACATTGTTGGGGTAAAACCTAAAGGGAAAGACCTAGCACCAAATCCAATTTGCCATCTGATCTAACTTCTGGAGGCAGTCAAAATGATCCTTAGAATTCTTCCCTACCTTATTCCTGTGCTGAGATACAGGCTGCTCCAACCTGCTGTAAAATGCTTGATTTCGAGAGTGAGCGAAACTAATGAAAAGATTGTTGGGGTAAAACCTAAAGGGAAAGACCTAGCACCAAATCCAATTTGCCATCTGATCTAACTTCTGGAGGCAGTCAAAATGATCCTTAGAATTCTTCCCTACCTTATTCCTGTGCTGAGATACAGGCGGCTCCAACCTGCTGTAAAATGCTTGATTTCGAGAGTGAGCGAAACTAATGAAAACATTGTTGGGGTAAAACCTAAAGGGAAAGACCTAGCACCAAATCCAATTTGCCATCTGATCTAACTTCTGGAGGCAGTCAAAATGAGCCTTAGAATTCTTCCCTACCTTATTCCTGTGCTGAGATACAGGCTGCTCCAACCTGCTGTAAAATGCTTGATTTCGAGAGTGTGCGAAACTAATGAAAACATTGTTGGGGTAAAACCTAAAGGGAAAGACCTAGCACCAAATCCAATTTGCCATCTGATCTAACTTCTGGAGGCAGTCAAAATGATCCTTAGAATTCTTCCCTACCTTATTCCTGTGCTGAGATACAGGCTGCTCCAACCTGCTGTAAAATGCTTGATTTCGAGAGTGAGCGAAACTAATGAAAACATTGTTGGGGTAAAACCTAAAGGGAAAGACCTAGCACCAAATCCAATTTGCCATCTGATCTAACTTCTGGAGGCAGTCAAAATGAGCCTTAGAATTCTTCCCTACCTTATTCCTGTGCTGAGATACAGGCTGCTCCAACCTGCTGTAAAATGCTTGATTTCGAGAGTGAGCGAAACTAATGAAAACATTGTTGGGGTAAAACCTAAAGGGAAAGACCTAGCACCAAATCCAATTTGCCATCTGATCTAACTTCTGGAGGCAGTCAAAATGATCCTTAGAATTCTTCCCTACCTTATTCCTGTGCTGAGATACAGGCTGCTCCAACCTGCTGTAAAATGCTTGATTTCGAGAGTGAGCGAAACTAATGAAAACATTGTTGGGGTAAAACCTAAAGGGAAAGACCTAGCACCAAATCCAATTTGCCATCTGATCTAACTTCTGGAGGCAGTCAAAATGAGCCTTAGAATTCTTCCCTACCTTATTCCTGTGCTGAGATACAGGCTGCTCCAACCTGCTGTAAAATGCTTGATTTCGAGAGTGAGCGAAACTAATGAAAACATTGTTGGGGTAAAACCTAAAGGGAAAGACCTAGCACCAAATCCAATTTGCCATCTGATCTAACTTCTGGAGGCAGTCAAAATGAGCCTTAGAATTCTTCCCTACCTTATTCCTGTGCTGAGATACAGGCTGCTCCAACCTGCTGTAAAATGCTTGATTTCGAGAGTGAGCGAAACTAATGAAAAGATTGTTGGGGTAAAACCTAAAGGGAAAGACCTAGCACCAAATCCAATTTGCCATCTGATCTAACTTCTGGAGGCAGTCAAAATGAGCCTTAGAATTCTTCCCTACCTTATTCCTGTGCTGAGATACAGGCTGCTCCAACCTGCTGTAAAATGCTTGATTTCGAGAGTGAGCGAAACTAATGAAAACATTGTTGGGGTAAAACCTAAAGGGAAAGACCTAGCACCAAATCCAATTTGCCATCTGATCTAACTTCTGGAGGCAGTCAAAATGATCCTTAGAATTCTTCCCTACCTTATTCCTGTGCTGAGATACAGGCGGCTCCAACCTGCTGTAAAATGCTTGATTTCGAGAGTGAGCGAAACTAATGAAAACATTGTTGGGGTAAAACCTAAAGGGAAAGACCTAGCACCAAATCCAATTTGCCATCTGATCTAACTTCTGGAGGCAGTCAAAATGAGCCTTAGAATTCTTCCCTACCTTATTCCTGTGCTGAGATACAGGCTGCTCCAACCTGCTGTAAAATGCTTGATTTCGAGAGTGTGCGAAACTAATGAAAACATTGTTGGGGTAAAACCTAAAGGGAAAGACCTAGCACCAAATCCAATTTGCCATCTGATCTAACTTCTGGAGGCAGTCAAAATGATCCTTAGAATTCTTCCCTACCTTATTCCTGTGCTGAGATACAGGCTGCTCCAACCTGCTGTAAAATGCTTGATTTCGAGAGTAAGCGAAACTAATGAAAACATTGTTGGGGTAAAACCTAAAGGGAAAGACCTAGCACCAAATCCAATTTGCCATCTGATCTAACTTCTGGAGGCAGTCAAAATGATCCTTAGAATTCTTCCCTACCTTATTCCTGTGCTGAGATACAGGCTGCTCCAACCTGCTGTAAAATGCTTGATTTCGAGAGTGAGCGAAACTAATGAAAACATTGTTGGGGTAAAACCTAAAGGGAAAGACCTAGCACCAAATCCAATTTGCCATCTGATCTAACTTCTGGAGGCAGTCAAAATGAGCCTTAGAATTCTTCCCTACCTTATTCCTGTGCTGAGATACAGGCTGCTCCAACCTGCTGTAAAATGCTTGATTTCGAGAGTGAGCGAAACTAATGAAAACATTGTTGGGGTAAAACCTAAAGGGAAAGACCTAGCACCAAATCCAATTTGCCATCTGATCTAACTTCTGGAGGCAGTCAAAATGAGCCTTAGAATTCTTCCCTACCTTATTCCTGTGCTGAGATACAGGCTGCTCCAACCTGCTGTAAAATGCTTGATTTCGAGAGTGAGCGAAACTAATGAAAACATTGTTGGGGTAAAACCTAAAGGGAAAGACCTAGCACCAAATCCAATTTGCCATCTGATCTAACTTCTGGAGGCAGTCAAAATGAGCCTTAGAATTCTTCCCTACCTTATTCCTGTGCTGAGATACAGGCTGCTCCAACCTGCTGTAAAATGCTTGATTTCGAGAGTGAGCGAAACTAATGAAAAGATTGTTGGGGGTAAAACCTAAAGGGAAAGGACCTAGCACCAAATCCAATTTGCCATCTGATCTAACTTCTGGAGGCAGTCAAAATGATCCTTAGAATTCTTCCCTACCTTATTCCTGTGCTGAGATACAGGCTGCTCCAACCTGCTGTAAAATGCTTGATTTCGAGAGTGAGCGAAACTAATGAAAACATTGTTGGGGTAAAACCTAAAGGGAAAGACCTAGCACCAAATCCAATTTGCCATCTGATCTAACTTCTGGAGGCAGTCAAAATGAGCCTTAGAATTCTTCCCTACCTTATTCCTGTGCTGAGATACAGGCTGCTCCAACCTGCTGTAAAATGCTTGATTTCGAGAGTGAGCGAAACTAATGAAAACATTGTTGGGGTAAAACCTAAAGGGAAAGACCTAGCACCAAATCCAATTTGCCATCTGATCTAACTTCTGGAGGCAGTCAAAATGAGCCTTAGAATTCTTCCCTACCTTATTCCTGTGCTGAGATACAGGCTGCTCCAACCTGCTGTAAAATGCTTGATTTCGAGAGTGAGCGAAACTAATGAAAACATTGTTGGGGTAAAACCTAAAGGGAAAGACCTAGCACCAAATCCAATTTGCCATCTGATCTAACTTCTGGAGGCAGTCAAAATGAGCCTTAGAATTCTTCCCTACCTTATTCCTGTGCTGAGATACAGGCTGCTCCAACCTGCTGTAAAATGCTTGATTTCGAGAGTGAGCGAAACTAATGAAAACATTGTTGGGGTAAAACCTAAAGGGAAAGACCTAGCACCAAATCCAATTTGCCATCTGATCTAACTTCTGGAGGCAGTCAAAATGATCCTTAGAATTCTTCCCTACCTTATTCCTGTGCTGAGATACAGGCTGCTCCAACCTGCTGTAAAATGCTTGATTTCGAGAGTGAGCGAAACTAATGAAAACATTGTTGGGGTAAAACCTAAAGGGAAAGACCTAGCACCAAATCCAATTTGCCATCTGATCTAACTTCTGGAGGCAGTCAAAATGAGCCTTAGAATTCTTCCCTACCTTATTCCTGTGCTGAGATACAGGCTGCTCCAACCTGCTGTAAAATGCTTGATTTCGAGAGTGAGCGAAACTAATGAAAACATTGTTGGGGTAAAACCTAAAGGGAAAGACCTAGCACCAAATCCAATTTGCCATCTGATCTAACTTCTGGAGGCAGTCAAAATGAGCCTTAGAATTCTTTCCTACCTTATTCCTGTGCTGAGATACAGGCTGCTCCAACCTGCTGTAAAATGCTTGATTTCGAGAGTGACCGAAACTAATGAAAACATTGTTGGGGTAAAACCTAAAGGGAAAGACCTAGCACCAAATCCAATTTGCCATCTGATCTAACTTCTGGAGGCAGTCAAAATGAGCCTTAGAATTCTTCCCTACCTTATTCCTGTGCTGAGATACAGGCTGCTCCAACCTGCTGTAAAATGCTTGATTTCGAGAGTGAGCGAAACTAATGAAAACATTGTTGGGGTAAAACCTAAAGGGAAAGACCTAGCACCAAATCCAATTTGCCATCTGATCTAACTTCTGGAGGCAGTCAAAATGAGCCTTAGAATTCTTCCCTACCTTATTCCTGTGCTGAGATACAGGCTGCTCCAACCTGCTGTAAAATGCTTGATTTCGAGAGTGAGCGAAACTAATGAAAACATTGTTGGGGTAAAACCTAAAGGGAAAGACCTAGCACCAAATCCAATTTGCCATCTGATCTAACTTCTGGAGGCAGTCAAAATGATCCTTAGAATTCTTCCCTACCTTATTCCTGTGCTGAGATACAGGCTGCTCCAACCTGCTGTAAAATGCTTGATTTCGAGAGTGAGCGAAACTAATGAAAACATTGTTGGGGTAAAACCTAAAGGGAAAGACCTAGCACCAAATCCAATTTGCCATCTGATCTAACTTCTGGAGGCAGTCAAAATGATCCTTAGAATTCTTCCCTACCTTATTCCTGTGCTGAGATACAGGCTGCTCCAACCTGCTGTAAAATGCTTGATTTCGAGAGTGAGCGAAACTAATGAAAACATTGTTGGGGTAAAACCTAAAGGGAAAGACCTAGCACCAAATCCAATTTGCCATCTGATCTAACTTCTGGAGGCAGTCAAAATGAGCCTTAGAATTCTTCCCTACCTTATTCCTGTGCTGAGATACAGGCTGCTCCAACCTGCTGTAAAATGCTTGATTTCGAGAGTGAGCGAAACTAATGAAAACATTGTTGGGGTAAAACCTAAAGGGAAAGACCTAGCACCAAATCCAATTTGCCATCTGATCTAACTTCTGGAGGCAGTCAAAATGATCCTTAGAATTCTTCCCTACCTTATTCCTGTGCTGAGATACAGGCGGCTCCAACCTGCTGTAAAATGCTTGATTTCGAGAGTGAGCGAAACTAATGAAAACATTGTTGGGGTAAAACCTAAAGGGAAAGACCTAGCACCAAATCCAATTTGCCATCTGATCTAACTTCTGGAGGCAGTCAAAATGAGCCTTAGAATTCTTCCCTACCTTATTCCTGTGCTGAGATACAGGCTGCTCCAACCTGCTGTAAAATGCTTGATTTCGAGAGTGAGCGAAACTAATGAAAACATTGTTGGGGCAAAACTAAAGGGAAAGACCTAGCACCCAAATCCAATTTGCCATCTGATCTAACTTCTGGAGGCAGTCAAAATGATCCTTAGAATTCTTCCCTACCTTATTCCTGTGCTGAGATACAGGCTGCTCCAACCTGCTGTAAAATGCTTGATTTCGAGAGTGAGCGAAACTAATGAAAACATTGTTGGGGTAAAACCTAAAGGGAAAGACCTAGCACCAAATCCAATTTGCCATCTGATCTAACTTCTGGAGGCAGTCAAAATGAGCCTTAGAATTCTTCCCTACCTTATTCCTGTGCTGAGATACAGGCTGCTCCAACCTGCTGTAAAATGCTTGATTTCCAGAGTGAGCGAAACTAATGAAAACATTGTTGGGGTAAAACCTAAAGGGAAAGACCTAGCACCAAATCCAATTTGCCATCTGATCTAACTTCTGGAGGCAGTCAAAATGAGCCTTAGAATTCTTCCCTACCTTATTCCTGTGCTGAGATACAGGCTGCTCCAACCTGCTGTAAAATGCTTGATTTCCAGAGTGAGCGAAACTAATGAAAACATTGTTGGGGTAAAACCTAAAGGGAAAGACCTAGCACCAAATCCAATTTGCCATCTGATCTAACTTCTGGAGGCAGTCAAAATGAGCCTTAGAATTCTTCCCTACCTTATTCCTGTGCTGAGATACAGGCTGCTCCAACCTGCTGTAAAATGCTTGATTTCGAGAGTGAGCGAAACTAATGAAAACATTGTTGGGGTAAAACCTAAAGGGAAAGACCTAGCACCAAATCCAATTTGCCATCTGATCTAACTTCTGGAGGCAGTCAAAATGATCCTTAGAATTCTTCCCTACCTTATTCCTGTGCTGAGATACAGGCTGCTCCAACCTGCTGTAAAAAGCTTGATTTCGAGAGTGAGCGAAACTAATGAAAACATTGTTGGGGTAAAACCTAAAGGGAAAGACCTAGCACCAAATCCAATTTGCCATCTGATCTAACTTCTGGAGGCAGTCAAAATGAGCCTTAGAATTCTTCCCTACCTTATTCCTGTGCTGAGATACAGGCTGCTCCAACCTGCTGTAAAATGCTTGATTTCCAGAGTGAGCGAAACTAATGAAAACATTGTTGGGGTAAAACCTAAAGGGAAAGACCTAGCACCAAATCCAATTTGCCATCTGATCTAACTTCTGGAGGCAGTCAAAATGAGCCTTAGAATTCTTCCCTACCTTATTCCTGTGCTGAGATACAGGCTGCTCCAACCTGCTGTAAAATGCTTGATTTCGAGAGTGAGCGAAACTAATGAAAACATTGTTGGGGTAAAACCTAAAGGGAAAGACCTAGCACCAAATCCAATTTGCCATCTGATCTAACTTCTGGAGGCAGTCAAAATGAGCCTTAGAATTCTTCCCTACCTTATTCCTGTGCTGAGATACAGGCTGCTCCAACCTGCTGTAAAATGCTTGATTTCGAGAGTGAGCGAAACTAATGAAAACATTGTTGGGGTAAAACCTAAAGGGAAAGACCTAGCACCAAATCCAATTTGCCATCTGATCTAACTTCTGGAGGCAGTCAAAATGAGCCTTAGAATTCTTCCCTACCTTATTCCTGTGCTGAGATACAGGCTGCTCCAACCTGCTGTAAAATGCTTGATTTCGAGAGTGAGCGAAACTAATGAAAACATTGTTGGGGTAAAACCTAAAGGGAAAGACCTAGCACCAAATCCAATTTGCCATCTGATCTAACTTCTGGAGGCAGTCAAAATGAGCCTTAGAATTCTTCCCTACCTTATTCCTGTGCTGAGATACAGGCTGCTCCAACCTGCTGTAAAATGCTTGATTTCGAGAGTGAGCGAAACTAATGAAAACATTGTTGGGGTAAAACCTAAAGGGAAAGACCTAGCACCAAATCCAATTTGCCATCTGATCTAACTTCTGGAGGCAGTCAAAATGATCCTTAGAATTCTTCCCTACCTTATTCCTGTGCTGAGATACAGGCTGCTCCAACCTGCTGTAAAATGCTTGATTTCGAGAGTGAGCGAAACTAATGAAAACATTGTTGGGGTAAAACCTAAAGGGAAAGACCTAGCACCAAATCCAATTTGCCATCTGATCTAACTTCTAGAGGCAGTCAAAATGATCCTTAGAATTCTTCCCTACCTTATTCCTGTGCTGAGATACAGGCTGCCCCAACCTGCTGTAAAATGCTTGATTTCGAGAGTGAGCGAAACTAATGAAAACATTGTTGGGGTAAAACTTAAAGGGAAAGACCTAGCACCAAATCCAATTTGCCATCTGATCTAACTTCTGGAGGCAGTCAAAATGATCCTTAGAATTCTTCCCTACCTTATTCCTGTGCTGAGATACAGGCTGCTCCAACCTGCTGTAAAATGCTTGATTTCCAGAGTGAGCGAAACTAATGAAAACATTGTTGGGGTAAAACCTAAAGGGAAAGACCTAGCACCAAATCCAATTTGCCATCTGATCTAACTTCTGGAGGCAGTCAAAATGATCCTTAGAATTCTTCCCTACCTTATTCCTGTGCTGAGATACAGGCTGCTCCAACCTGCTGTAAAATGCTTGATTTCGAGAGTGAGCGAAACTAATGAAAACATTGTTGGGGTAAAACCTAAAGGGAAAGACCTAGCACCAAATCCAATTTGCCATCTGATCTAACTTCTGGAGGCAGTCAAAATGATCCTTAGAATTCTTCCCTACCTTATTCCTGTGCTGAGATACAGGCTGCTCCAACCTGCTGTAAAATGCTTGATTTCGAGAGTGAGCGAAACTAATGAAAACATTGTTGGGGTAAAACATAAAGGGAAAGACCTAGCACCAAATCCAATTTGCCATCTGATCTAACTTCTGGAGGCAGTCAAAATGATCCTTAGAATTCTTCCCTACCTTATTCCTGTGCTGAGATACAGGCGGCTCCAACCTGCTGTAAAATGCTTGATTTCGAGAGTGAGCGAAACTAATGAAAACATTGTTGGGGTAAAACCTAAAGGGAAAGACCTAGCACCAAATCCAATTTGCCATCTGATCTAACTTCTGGAGGCAGTCAAAATGATCCTTAGAATTCTTCCCTACCTTATTCCTGTGCTGAGATACAGGCTGCTCCAACCTGCTGTAAAATGCTTGATTTCGAGAGTGAGCGAAACTAATGAAAACATTGTTGGGGTAAAACCTAAAGGGAAAGACCTAGCACCAAATCCAATTTGCCATCTGATCTAACTTCTGGAGGCAGTCAAAATGATCCTTAGAATTCTTCCCTACCTTATTCCTGTGCTGAGATACAGGCTGCTCCAACCTGCTGTAAAATGCTTGATTTCGAGAGTGAGCGAAACTAATGAAAACATTGTTGGGGTAAAACCTAAAGGGAAAGACCTAGCACCAAATCCAATTTGCCATCTGATCTAACTTCTGGAGGCAGTCAAAATGATCCTTAGAATTCTTCCCTACCTTATTCCTGTGCTGAGATACAGGCGGCTCCAACCTGCTGTAAAATGCTTGATTTCGAGAGTGAGCGAAACTAATGAAAACATTGTTGGGGTAAAACCTAAAGGGAAAGACCTAGCACCAAATCCAATTTGCCATCTGATCTAACTTCTGGAGGCAGTCAAAATGATCCTTAGAATTCTTCCCTACCTTATTCCTGTGCTGAGATACAGGCTGCCCCAACCTGCTGTAAAATGCTTGATTTCGAGAGTGAGCGAAACTAATGAAAACATTGTTGGGGTAAAACCTAAAGGGAAAGACCTAGCACCAAATCCAATTTGCCATCTGATCTAACTTCTGGAGGCAGTCAAAATGATCCTTAGAATTCTTCCCTACCTTATTCCTGTGCTGAGATACAGGCTGCTCCAACCTGCTGTAAAATGCTTGATTTCGAGAGTGAGCGAAACTAATGAAAACATTGTTGGGGTAAAACCTAAAGGGAAAGACCTAGCACCAAATCCAATTTGCCATCTGATCTAACTTCTGGAGGCAGTCAAAATGAGCCTTAGAATTCTTCCCTACCTTATTCCTGTGCTGAGATACAGGCTGCTCCAACCTGCTGTAAAATGCTTGATTTCGAGAGTGAGCGAAACTAATGAAAACATTGTTGGGGTAAAACCTAAAGGGAAAGACCTAGCACCAAATCCAATTTGCCATCTGATCTAACTTCTGGAGGCAGTCAAAATGATCCTTAGAATTCTTCCCTACCTTATTCCTGTGCTGAGATACAGGCTGCTCCAACCTGCTGTAAAATGCTTGATTTCGAGAGTGAGCGAAACTAATGAAAACATTGTTGGGGTAAAACCTAAAGGGAAAGACCTAGCACCAAATCCAATTTGCCATCTGATCTAACTTCTGGAGGCAGTCAAAATGATCCTTAGAATTCTTCCCTACCTTATTCCTGTGCTGAGATACAGGCGGCTCCAACCTGCTGTAAAATGCTTGATTTCGAGAGTGAGCGAAACTAATGAAAACATTGTTGGGGTAAAACCTAAAGGGAAAGACCTAGCACCAAATCCAATTTGCCATCTGATCTAACTTCTGGAGGCAGTCAAAATGATCCTTAGAATTCTTCCCTACCTTATTCCTGTGCTGAGATACAGGCTGCTCCAACCTGCTGTAAAATGCTTGATTTCGAGAGTGAGCGAAACTAATGAAAACATTGTTGGGGTAAAACCTAAAGGGAAAGACCTAGCACCAAATCCAATTTGCCATCTGATCTAACTTCTGGAGGCAGTCAAAATGAGCCTTAGAATTCTTCCCTACCTTATTCCTGTGCTGAGATACAGGCTGCTCCAACCTGCTGTAAAATGCTTGATTTCGAGAGTGAGCGAAACTAATGAAAACATTGTTGGGGTAAAACCTAAAGGGAAAGACCTAGCACCAAATCCAATTTGCCATCTGATCTAACTTCTGGAGGCAGTCAAAATGAGCCTTAGAATTCTTCCCTACCTTATTCCTGTGCTGAGATACAGGCTGCTCCAACCTGCTGTAAAATGCTTGATTTCGAGAGTGAGCGAAACTAATGAAAACATTGTTGGGGTAAAACCTAAAGGGAAAGACCTAGCACCAAATCCAATTTGCCATCTGATCTAACTTCTGGAGGCAGTCAAAATGATCCTTAGAATTCTTCCCTACCTTATTCCTGTGCTGAGATACAGGCTGCTCCAACCTGCTGTAAAATGCTTGATTTCGAGAGTGAGCGAAACTAATGAAAACATTGTTGGGGTAAAACCTAAAGGGAAAGACCTAGCACCAAATCCAATTTGCCATCTGATCTAACTTCTGGAGGCAGTCAAAATGAGCCTTAGAATTCTTCCCTACCTTATTCCTGTGCTGAGATACAGGCTGCTCCAACCTGCTGTAAAATGCTTGATTTCGAGAGTGAGCGAAACTAATGAAAACATTGTTGGGGTAAAACCTAAAGGGAAAGACCTAGCACCAAATCCAATTTGCCATCTGATCTAACTTCTGGAGGCAGTCAAAATGAGCCTTAGAATTCTTCCCTACCTTATTCCTGTGCTGAGATACAGGCTGCTCCAACCTGCTGTAAAATGCTTGATTTCGAGAGTGAGCGAAACTAATGAAAACATTGTTGGGGTAAAACCTAAAGGGAAAGACCTAGCACCAAATCCAATTTGCCATCTGATCTAACTTCTAGAGGCAGTCAAAATGATCCTTAGAATTCTTCCCTACCTTATTCCTGTGCTGAGATACAGGCTGCCCAAACCTGCTGTAAAATGCTTGATTTCGAGAGTGAGCGAAACTAATGAAAACATTGTTGGGGTAAAACTTAAAGGGAAAGACCTAGCACCAAATCCAATTTGCCATCTGATCTAACTTCTGGAGGCAGTCAAAATGATCCTTAGAATTCTTCCCTACCTTATTCCTGTGCTGAGATACAGGCTGCTCCAACCTGCTGTAAAATGCTTGATTTCGAGAGTGAGCGAAACTAATGAAAACATTGTTGGGGTAAAACCTAAAGGGAAAGACCTAGCACCAAATCCAATTTGCCATCTGATCTAACTTCTGGAGGCAGTCAAAATGATCCTTAGAATTCTTCCCTACCTTATTCCTGTGCTGAGATACAGGCTGCTCCAACCTGCTGAAAAATGCTTGATTTCGAGAGTGAGCGAAACTAATGAAAACATTGTTGGGGTAAAACCTAAAGGGAAAGACCTAGCACCAAATCCAATTTGCCATCTGATCTAACTTCTGGAGGCAGTCAAAATGATCCTTAGAATTCTTCCCTACCTTATTCCTGTGCTGAGATACAGGCTGCTCCAACCTGCTGTAAAATGCTTGATTTCGAGAGTGAGCGAAACTAATGAAAACATTGTTGGGGTAAAACCTAAAGGGAAAGACCTAGCACCAAATCCAATTTGCCATCTGATCTAACTTCTGGAGGCAGTCAAAATGATCCTTAGAATTCTTCCCTACCTTATTCCTGTGCTGAGATACAGGCTGCTCCAACCTGCTGTAAAATGCTTGATTTCGAGAGTGAGCGAAACTAATGAAAACATTGTTGGGGTAAAACCTAAAGGGAAAGACCTAGCACCAAATCCAATTTGCCATCTGATCTAACTTCTGGAGGCAGTCAAAATGATCCTTAGAATTCTTCCCTACCTTATTCCTGTGCTGAGATACAGGCTGCTCCAACCTGCTGTAAAATGCTTGATCTCGAGAGTGAGCGAAACTAATGAAAACATTGTTGGGGTAAAACCTAAAGGGAAAGACCTAGCACCAAATCCAATTTGCCATCTGATCTAACTTCTGGAGGCAGTCAAAATGATCCTTAGAATTCTTCCCTACCTTATTCCTGTGCTGAGATACAGGCTGCTCCAACCTGCTGTAAAATGCTTGATCTCGAGAGTGAGCGAAACTAATGAAAACATTGTTGGGGTAAAACCTAAAGGGAAAGACCTAGCACCAAATCCAATTTGCCATCTGATCTAACTTCTGGAGGCAGTCAAAATGATCCTTAGAATTCTTCCCTACCTTATTCCTGTGCTGAGATACAGGCTGCTCCAACCTGCTGTAAAATGCTTGATTTCGAGAGTGAGCGAAACTAATGAAAACATTGTTGGGGTAAAACCTAAAGGGAAAGACCTAGCACCAAATCCAATTTGCCATCTGATCTAACTTCTGGAGGCAGTCAAAATGATCCTTAGAATTCTTCCCTACCTTATTCCTGTGCTGAGATACAGGCTGCTCCAACCTGCTGAAAAATGCTTGATTTCGAGAGTGAGCGAAACTAATGAAAACATTGTTGGGGTAAAACCTAAAGGGAAAGACCTAGCACCAAATCCAATTTGCCATCTGATCTAACTTCTGGAGGCAGTCAAAATGATCCTTAGAATTCTTCCCTACCTTATTCCTGTGCTGAGATACAGGCTGCTCCAACCTGCTGAAAAATGCTTGATTTCGAGAGTGAGCGAAACTAATGAAAACATTGTTGGGGTAAAACCTAAAGGGAAAGACCTAGCACCAAATCCAATTTGCCATCTGATCTAACTTCTGGAGGCAGTCAAAATGATCCTTAGAATTCTTCCCTACCTTATTCCTGTGCTGAGATACAGGCTGCTCCAACCTGCTGTAAAATGCTTGATTTCGAGAGTGAGCGAAACTAATGAAAACATTGTTGGGGTAAAACCTAAAGGGAAAGACCTAGCACCAAATCCAATTTGCCATCTGATCTAACTTCTGGAGGCAGTCAAAATGAGCCTTAGAATTCTTCCCTACCTTATTCCTGTGCTGAGATACAGGCTGCTCCAACCTGCTGTAAAATGCTTGATTTCGAGAGTGAGCGAAACTAATGAAAACATTGTTGGGGTAAAAACTAAAGGGAAAGACCTAGCACCAAATCCAATTTGCCATCTGATCTAACTTCTGGAGGCAGTCAAAATGAGCCTTAGAATTCTTCCCTACCTTATTCCTGTGCTGAGATACAGGCTGCTCCAACCTGCTGTAAAATGCTTGATTTCGAGAGTGAGCGAAACTAATGAAAACATTGTTGGGGTAAAACCTAAAGGGAAAGACCTAGCACCAAATCCAATTTGCCATCTGATCTAACTTCTGGAGGCAGTCAAAATGATCCTTAGAATTCTTCCCTACCTTATTCCTGTGCTGAGATACAGGCTGCTCCAACCTGCTGTAAAATGCTTGATTTCGAGAGTGAGCGAAACTAATGAAAACATTGTTGGGGTAAAACCTAAAGGGAAAGACCTAGCACCAAATCCAATTTGCCATCTGATCTAACTTCTGGAGGCAGTCAAAATGATCCTTAGAATTCTTCCCTACCTTATTCCTGTGCTGAGATACAGGCTGCTCCAACCTGCTGTAAAATGCTTGATTTCGAGAGTGAGCGAAACTAATGAAAACATTGTTGGGGTAAAACCTAAAGGGAAAGACCTAGCACCAAATCCAATTTGCCATCTGATCTAACTTCTGGAGGCAGTCAAAATGATCCTTAGAATTCTTCCCTACCTTATTCCTGTGCTGAGATACAGGCGGCTCCAACCTGCTGTAAAATGCTTGATTTCGAGAGTGAGCGAAACTAATGAAAACATTGTTGGGGTAAAACCTAAAGGGAAAGACCTAGCACCAAATCCAATTTGCCATCTGATCTAACTTCTGGAGGCAGTCAAATTGATCCTTAGAATTCTTCCCTACCTTATTCCTGTGCTGAGATACAGGCTGCCCCAACCTGCTGTAAAATGCTTGATTTCGAGAGTGAGCGAAACTAATGAAAACATTGTTGGGGTAAAACTTAAAGGGAAAGACCTAGCACCAAATCCAATTTGCCATCTGATCTAACTTCTGGAGGCAGTCAAAATGATCCTTAGAATTCTTCCCTACCTTATTCCTGTGCTGAGATACAGGCTGCTCCAACCTGCTGTAAAATGCTTGATTTCGAGAGTGAGCGAAACTAATGAAAACATTGTTGGGGTAAAACCTAAAGGGAAAGACCTAGCACCAAATCCAATTTGCCATCTGATCTAACTTCTGGAGGCAGTCAAAATGATCCTTAGAATTCTTCCCTACCTTATTCCTGTGCTGAGATACAGGCTGCTCCAACCTGCTGTAAAATGCTTGATTTCGAGAGTGAGCGAAACTAATGAAAACATTGTTGGGGTAAAACCTAAAGGGAAAGACCTAGCACCAAATCCAATTTGCCATCTGATCTAACTTCTGGAGGCAGTCAAAATGATCCTTAGAATTCTTCCCTACCTTATTCCTGTGCTGAGATACAGGCTGCCCCAACCTGCTGTAAAATGCTTGATTTCGAGAGTGAGCGAAACTAATGAAAACATTGTTGGGGTAAAACTTAAAGGGAAAGACCTAGCACCAAATCCAATTTGCCATCTGATCTAACTTCTGGAGGCAGTCAAAATGATCCTTAGAATTCTTCCCTACCTTATTCCTGTGCTGAGATACAGGCTGCTCCAACCTGCTGTAAAATGCTTGATTTCGAGAGTGAGCGAAACTAATGAAAACATTGTTGGGGTAAAACCTAAAGGGAAAGACCTAGCACCAAATCCAATTTGCCATCTGATCTAACTTCTGGAGGCAGTCAAAATGATCCTTAGAATTCTTCCCTACCTTATTCCTGTGCTGAGATACAGGCTGCTCCAACCTGCTGTAAAATGCTTGATTTCGAGAGTGAGCGAAACTAATGAAAACATTGTTGGGGTAAAACCTAAAGGGAAAGACCTAGCACCAAATCCAATTTGCCATCTGATCTAACTTCTGGAGGCAGTCAAAATGAGCCTTAGAATTCTTCCCTACCTTATTCCTGTGCTGAGATACAGGCTGCTCCAACCTGCTGTAAAATGCTTGCTTTCGAGAGTGAGCGAAACTAATGAAAACATTGTTGGGGTAAAACCTAAAGGGAAAGACCTAGCACCAAATCCAATTTGCCATCTGATCTAACTTCTGGAGGCAGTCAAAATGAGCCTTAGAATTCTTCCCTACCTTATTCCTGTGCTGAGATACAGGCTGCTCCAACCTGCTGTAAAATGCTTGAATTCGAGAGTGAGCGAAACTAATGAAAACATTGTTGGGGTAAAACCTAAAGGGAAAGACCTAGCACCAAATCCAATTTGCCATCTGATCTAACTTCTGGAGGCAGTCAAAATGATCCTTAGAATTCTTCCCTACCTTATTCCTGTGCTGAGATACAGGCTGCTCCAACCTGCTGTAAAATGCTTGATTTCGAGAGTGAGCGAAACTAATGAAAACATTGTTGGGGTAAAACCTAAAGGGAAAGACCTAGCACCAAATCCAATTTGCCATCTGATCTAACTTCTGGAGGCAGTCAAAATGATCCTTAGAATTCTTCCCTACCTTATTCCTGTGCTGAGATACAGGCGGCTCCAACCTGCTGTAAAATGCTTGATTTCGAGAGTGAGCGAAACTAATGAAAACATTGTTGGGGTAAAACCTAAAGGGAAAGACCTAGCACCAAATCCAATTTGCCATCTGATCTAACTTCTGGAGGCAGTCAAATTGATCCTTAGAATTCTTCCCTACCTTATTCCTGTGCTGAGATACAGGCTGCCCCAACCTGCTGTAAAATGCTTGATTTCGAGAGTGAGCGAAACTAATGAAAACATTGTTGGGGTAAAACTTAAAGGGAAAGACCTAGCACCAAATCCAATTTGCCATCTGATCTAACTTCTGGAGGCAGTCAAAATGATCCTTAGAATTCTTCCCTACCTTATTCCTGTGCTGAGATACAGGCTGCTCCAACCTGCTGTAAAATGCTTGATTTCGAGAGTGAGCGAAACTAATGAAAACATTGTTGGGGTAAAACCTAAAGGGAAAGACCTAGCACCAAATCCAATTTGCCATCTGATCTAACTTCTGGAGGCAGTCAAAATGATCCTTAGAATTCTTCCCTACCTTATTCCTGTGCTGAGATACAGGCTGCTCCAACCTGCTGTAAAATGCTTGATTTCGAGAGTGAGCGAAACTAATGAAAACATTGTTGGGGTAAAACCTAAAGGGAAAGACCTAGCACCAAATCCAATTTGCCATCTGATCTAACTTCTGGAGGCAGTCAAAATGATCCTTAGAATTCTTCCCTACCTTATTCCTGTGCTGAGATACAGGCTGCCCCAACCTGCTGTAAAATGCTTGATTTCGAGAGTGAGCGAAACTAATGAAAACATTGTTGGGGTAAAACCTAAAGGGAAAGACCTAGCACCAAATCCAATTTGCCATCTGATCTAACTTCTGGAGGCAGTCAAAATGAGCCTTAGAATTCTTCCCTACCTTATTCCTGTGCTGAGATACAGGCTGCTCCAACCTGCTGTAAAATGCTTGATTTCGAGAGTGAGCGAAACTAATGAAAACATTGTTGGGGTAAAACCTAAAGGGAAAGACCTAGCACCAAATCCAATTTGCCATCTGATCTAACTTCTGGAGGCAGTCAAAATGATCCTTAGAATTCTTCCCTACCTTATTCCTGTGCTGAGATACAGGCTGCTCCAACCTGCTGTAAAATGCTTGATTTCGAGAGTGAGCGAAACTAATGAAAACATTGTTGGGGTAAAACCTAAAGGGAAAGACCTAGCACCAAATCAAATTTGCCATCTGATCTAACTTCTGGAGGCAGTCAAAATGAGCCTTAGAATTCTTCCCTACCTTATTCCTGTGCTGAGATACAGGCTGCTCCAACCTGCTGTAAAATGCTTGCTTTCGAGAGTGAGCGAAACTAATGAAAACATTGTTGGGGTAAAACCTAAAGGGAAAGACCTAGCACCAAATCCAATTTGCCATCTGATCTAACTTCTGGAGGCAGTCAAAATGAGCCTTAGAATTCTTCCCTACCTTATTCCTGTGCTGAGATACAGGCTGCTCCAACCTGCTGTAAAATGCTTGAATTCGAGAGTGAGCGAAACTAATGAAAACATTGTTGGGGTAAAACCTAAAGGGAAAGACCTAGCACCAAATCCAATTTGCCATCTGATCTAACTTCTGGAGGCAGTCAAAATCAGCCTTAGAATTCTTCCCTACCTTATTCCTGTGCTGAGATACAGGCTGCTCCAACCTGCTGTAAAATGCTTGATTTCGAGAGTGAGCGAAACTAATGAAAAGATTGTTGGGGTAAAACCTAAAGGGAAAGACCTAGCACCAAATCCAATTTGCCATCTGATCTAACTTCTGGAGGCAGTCAAAATGAGCCTTAGAATTCTTCCCTACCTTATTCCTGTGCTGAGATACAGGCTGCTCCAACCTGCTGTAAAATGCTTGATTTCGAGAGTGAGCGAAACTAATGAAAACATTGTTGGGGTAAAACCTAAAGGGAAAGACCTAGCACCAAATCCAATTTGCCATCTGATCTAACTTCTGGAGGCAGTCAAAATGAGCCTTAGAATTCTTCCCTACCTTATTCCTGTGCTGAGATACAGGCTGCTCCAACCTGCTGTAAAATGCTTGATTTCGAGAGTGAGCGAAACTAATGAAAACATTGTTGGGGTAAAACCTAAAGGGAAAGACCTAGCACCAAATCCAATTTGCCATCTGATCTAACTTCTGGAGGCAGTCAAAATGAGCCTTAGAATTCTTCCCTACCTTATTCCTGTGCTGAGATACAGGCTGCTCCAACCTGCTGTAAAATGCTTGATTTCGAGAGTGAGCGAAACTAATGAAAACATTGTTGGGGTAAAACCTAAAGGGAAAGACCTAGCACCAAATCCAATTTGCCATCTGATCTAACTTCTGGAGGCAGTCAAAATGAGCCTTAGAATTCTTCCCTACCTTATTCCTGTGCTGAGATACAGGCTGCTCCAACCTGCTGTAAAATGCTTGCTTTCGAGAGTGAGCGAAACTAATGAAAACATTGTTGGGGTAAAACCTAAAGGGAAAGACCTAGCACCAAATCCAATTTGCCATCTGATCTAACTTCTGGAGGCAGTCAAAATGAGCCTTAGAATTCTTCCCTACCTTATTCCTGTGCTGAGATACAGGCTGCTCCAACCTGCTGTAAAATGCTTGATTTCGAGAGTGAGCGAAACTAATGAAAAGATTGTTGGGGTAAAACCTAAAGGGAAAGACCTAGCACCAAATCCAATTTGCCATCTGATCTAACTTCTGGAGGCAGTCAAAATGAGCCTTAGAATTCTTCCCTACCTTATTCCTGTGCTGAGATACAGGCTGCTCCAACCTGCTGTAAAATGCTTGATTTCGAGAGTGAGCGAAACTAATGAAAACATTGTTGGGGTAAAACCTAAAGGGAAAGACCTAGCACCAAATCCAATTTGCCATCTGATCTAACTTCTGGAGGCAGTCAAAATGAGCCTTAGAATTCTTCCCTACCTTATTCCTGTGCTGAGATACAGGCTGCTCCAACCTGCTGTAAAATGCTTGATTTCGAGAGTGAGCGAAACTAATGAAAACATTGTTGGGGTAAAACCTAAAGGGAAAGACCTAGCACCAAATCCAATTTGCCATCTGATCTAACTTCTGGAGGCAGTCAAAATGAGCCTTAGAATTCTTCCCTACCTTATTCCTGTGCTGAGATACAGGCTGCTCCAACCTGCTGTAAAATGCTTGATTTCGAGAGTGAGCGAAACTAATGAAAACATTGTTGGGGTAAAACCTAAAGGGAAAGACCTAGCACCAAATCCAATTTGCCATCTGATCTAACTTCTGGAGGCAGTCAAAATGAGCCTTAGAATTCTTCCCTACCTTATTCCTGTGCTGAGATACAGGCTGCTCCAACCTGCTGTAAAATGCTTGCTTTCGAGAGTGAGCGAAACTAATGAAAACATTGTTGGGGTAAAACCTAAAGGGAAAGACCTAGCACCAAATCCAATTTGCCATCTGATCTAACTTCTGGAGGCAGTCAAAATGAGCCTTAGAATTCTTCCCTACCTTATTCCTGTGCTGAGATACAGGCTGCTCCAACCTGCTGTAAAATGCTTGCTTTCGAGAGTGAGCGAAACTAATGAAAACATTGTTGGGGTAAAACCTAAAGGGAAAGACCTAGCACCAAATCCAATTTGCCATCTGATCTAACTTCTGGAGGCAGTCAAAATGAGCCTTAGAATTCTTCCCTACCTTATTCCTGTGCTGAGATACAGGCTGCTCCAACCTGCTGTAAAATGCTTGATTTCGAGAGTGAGCGAAACTAATGAAAACATTGTTGGGGTAAAACCTAAAGGGAAAGACCTAGCACCAAATCCAATTTGCCATCTGATCTAACTTCTGGAGGCAGTCAAAATGAGCCTTAGAATTCTTCCCTACCTTATTCCTGTGCTGAGATACAGGCTGCTCCAACCTGCTGTAAAATGCTTGATTTCGAGAGTGAGCGAAACTAATGAAAACATTGTTGGGGTAAAACCTAAAGGGAAAGACCTAGCACCAAATCCAATTTGCCATCTGATCTAACTTCTGGAGGCAGTCAAAATGAGCCTTAGAATTCTTCCCCACCTTATTCCTGTGCTGAGATACAGGCTGCTCCAACCTGCTGTAAAATGCTTGATTTCGAGAGTGAGCGAAACTAATGAAAACATTGTTGGGGTAAAACCTAAAGGGAAAGACCTAGCACCAAATCCAATTTGCCATCTGATCTAACTTCTGGAGGCAGTCAAAATGAGCCTTAGAATTCTTCCCTACCTTATTCCTGTGCTGAGATACAGGCTGCTCCAACCTGCTGTAAAATGCTTGATTTCGAGAGTGAGCGAAACTAATGAAAACATTGTTGGGGTAAAACCTAAAGGGAAAGACCTAGCACCAAATCCAATTTGCCATCTGATCTAACTTCTGGAGGCAGTCAAAATGAGCCTTAGAATTCTTCCCTACCTTATTCCTGTGCTGAGATACAGGCTGCTCCAACCTGCTGTAAAATGCTTGATTTCGAGAGTGAGCGAAACTAATGAAAACATTGTTGGGGTAAAACCTAAAGGGAAAGACCTAGCACCAAATCCAATTTGCCATCTGATCTAACTTCTGGAGGCAGTCAAAATGATCCTTAGAATTCTTCCCTACCTTATTCCTGTGCTGAGATACAGGCTGCTCCAACCTGCTGTAAAATGCTTGATTTCGAGAGTGAGCGAAACTAATGAAAACATTGTTGGGGTAAAACCTAAAGGGAAAGACCTAGCACCAAATCCAATTTGCCATCTGATCTAACTTCTGGAGGCAGTCAAAATGAGCCTTAGAATTCTTCCCTACCTTATTCCTGTGCTGAGATACAGGCTGCTCCAACCTGCTGTAAAATGCTTGATTTCGAGAGTGAGCGAAACTAATGAAAACATTGTTGGGGTAAAACCTAAAGGGAAAGACCTAGCACCAAATCCAATTTGCCATCTGATCTAACTTCTGGAGGCAGTCAAAATGAGCCTTAGAATTCTTCCCCACCTTATTCCTGTGCTGAGATACAGGCTGCTCCAACCTGCTGTAAAATGCTTGATTTCCAGAGTGAGCGAAACTAATGAAAACATTGTTGGGGTAAAACCTAAAGGGAAAGACCTAGCACCAAATCCAATTTGCCATCTGATCTAACTTCTGGAGGCAGTCAAAATGAGCCTTAGAATTCTTCCCTACCTTATTCCTGTGCTGAGATACAGGCTGCTCCAACCTGCTGTAAAATGCTTGATTTCGAGAGTGAGCGAAACTAATGAAAACATTGTTGGGGTAAAACCTAAAGGGAAAGACCTAGCACCAAATCCAATTTGCCATCTGATCTAACTTCTGGAGGCAGTCAAAATGAGCCTTAGAATTCTTCCCTACCTTATTCCTGTGCTGAGATACAGGCTGCTCCAACCTGCTGTAAAATGCTTGATTTCGAGAGTGAGCGAAACTAATGAAAACATTGTTGGGGTAAAACCTAAAGGGAAAGACCTAGCACCAAATCCAATTTGCCATCTGATCTAACTTCTGGAGGCAGTCAAAATGAGCCTTAGAATTCTTCCCTACCTTATTCCTGTGCTGAGATACAGGCTGCTCCAACCTGCTGTAAAATGCTTGATTTCGAGAGTGAGCGAAACTAATGAAAACATTGTTGGGGTAAAACCTAAAGGGAAAGACCTAGCACCAAATCCAATTTGCCATCTGATCTAACTTCTGGAGGCAGTCAAAATGAGCCTTAGAATTCTTCCCTACCTTATTCCTGTGCTGAGATACAGGCTGCTCCAACCTGCTGTAAAATGCTTGATTTCGAGAGTGAGCGAAACTAATGAAAACATTGTTGGGGTAAAACCTAAAGGGAAAGACCTAGCACCAAATCCAATTTGCCATCTGATCTAACTTCTGGAGGCAGTCAAAATGAGCCTTAGAATTCTTCCCTACCTTATTCCTGTGCTGAGATACAGGCTGCTCCAACCTGCTGTAAAATGCTTGATTTCGAGAGTGAGCGAAACTAATGAAAACATTGTTGGGGTAAAACCTAAAGGGAAAGACCTAGCACCAAATCCAATTTGCCATCTGATCTAACTTCTGGAGGCAGTCAAAATGAGCCTTAGAATTCTTCCCTACCTTATTCCTGTGCTGAGATACAGGCTGCTCCAACCTGCTGTAAAATGCTTGATTTCGAGAGTGAGCGAAACTAATGAAAACATTGTTGGGGTAAAACCTAAAGGGAAAGACCTAGCACCAAATCCAATTTGCCATCTGATCTAACTTCTGGAGGCAGTCAAAATGATTCTTAGAATTCTTCCCTACCTTATTCCTGTGCTGAGATACAGGCTGCTCCAACCTGCTGTAAAATGCTTGATTTCGAGAGTGAGCGAAACTAATGAAAACATTGTTGGGGTAAAACCTAAAGGGAAAGACCTAGCACCAAATCCAATTTGCCATCTGATCTAACTTCTGGAGGCAGTCAAAATGAGCCTTAGAATTCTTCCCTACCTTATTCCTGTGCTGAGATACAGGCTGCTCCAACCTGCTGTAAAATGCTTGATTTCGAGAGTGAGCGAAACTAATGAAAACATTGTTGGGGTAAAACCTAAAGGGAAAGACCAAGCACCAAATCCAATTTGCCATCTGATCTAACTTCTGGAGGCAGTCAAAATGAGCCTTAGAATTCTTCCCTACCTTATTCCTGTGCTGAGATACAGGCTGCTCCAACCTGCTGTAAAATGCTTGATTTCGAGAGTGAGCGAAACTAATGAAAACATTGTTGGGGTAAAACCTAAAGGGAAAGACCTAGCACCAAATCCAATTTGCCATCTGATCTAACTTCTGGAGGCAGTCAAAATGAGCCTTAGAATTCTTCCCTACCTTATTCCTGTGCTGAGATACAGGCTGCTCCAACCTGCTGTAAAATGCTTGATTTCGAGAGTGAGCGAAACTAATGAAAACATTGTTGGGGTAAAACCTAAAGGGAAAGACCTAGCACCAAATCCAATTTGCCATCTGATCTAACTTCTGGAGGCAGTCAAAATGAGCCTTAGAATTCTTCCCTACCTTATTCCTGTGCTGAGATACAGGCTGCTCCAACCTGCTGTAAAATGCTTGATTTCGAGAGTGAGCGAAACTAATGAAAACATTGTTGGGGTAAAACCTAAAGGGAAAGACCTAGCACCAAATCCAATTTGCCATCTGATCTAACTTCTGGAGGCAGTCAAAATGAGCATTTGAATTCTTCCCTACCTTATTCCTGTGCTGAGATACAGGCTGCTCCAACCTGCTGTAAAATGCTTGATTTCGAGAGTGAGCGAAACTAATGAAAACATTGTTGGGGTAAAACCTAAAGGGAAAGACCTAGCACCAAATCCAATTTGCCATCTGATCTAACTTCTGGAGGCAGTCAAAATGATCCTTAGAATTCTTCCCTACCTTATTCCTGTGCTGAGATACAGGCTGCTCCAACCTGCTGTAAAATGCTTGATTTCGAGAGTGAGCGAAACTAATGAAAACATTGTTGGGGTAAAACCTAAAGGGAAAGACCTAGCACCAAATCCAATTTGCCATCTGATCTAACTTCTGGAGGCAGTCAAAATGAGCCTTAGAATTCTTCCCTACCTTATTCCTGTGCTGAGATACAGGCTGCTCCAACCTGCTGTAAAATGCTTGATTTCGAGAGTGAGCGAAACTAATGAAAACATTGTTGGAGTAAAACCTAAAGGGAAAGACCTAGCACCAAATCCAATTTGCCATCTGATCTAACTTCTGGAGGCAGTCAAAATGAGCCTTAGAATTCTTCCCTACCTTATTCCTGTGCTGAGATACAGGCTGCTCCAACCTGCTGTAAAATGCTTGATTTCGAGAGTGAGCGAAACTAATGAAAACATTGTTGGGGTAAAACCTAAAGGGAAAGACCTAGCACCAAATCCAATTTGCCATCTGATCTAACTTCTGGAGGCAGTCAAAATGATCCTTAGAATTCTTCCCTACCTTATTCCTGTGCTGAGATACAGGCTGCTCCAACCTGCTGTAAAATGCTTGATTTCGAGAGTGAGCGAAACTAATGAAAACATTGTTGGGGTAAAACCTAAAGGGAAAGACCTAGCACCAAATCCAATTTGCCATCTGATCTAACTTCTGGAGGCAGTCAAAATGAGCCTTAGAATTCTTCCCTACCTTATTCCTGTGCTGAGATACAGGCTGCTCCAACCTGCTGTAAAATGCTTGATTTCGAGAGTGAGCGAAACTAATGAAAACATTGTTGGGGTAAAACCTAAAGGGAAAGACCTAGCACCAAATCCAATTTGCCATCTGATCTAACTTCTGGAGGCAGTCAAAATGATCCTTAGAATTCTTCCCTACCTTATTCCTGTGCTGAGATACAGGCTGCTCCAACCTGCTGTAAAATGCTTGATTTCGAGAGTGAGCGAAACTAATGAAAACATTGTTGGGGTAAAACCTAAAGGGAAAGACCTAGCACCAAATCCAATTTGCCATCTGATCTAACTTCTGGAGGCAGTCAAAATGAGCCTTAGAATTCTTCCCTACCTTATTCCTGTGCTGAGATACAGGCTGCTCCAACCTGCTGTAAAATGCTTGATTTCGAGAGTGAGCGAAACTAATGAAAACATTGTTGGGGTAAAACCTAAAGGGAAAGACCTAGCACCAAATCCAATTTGCCATCTGATCTAACTTCTGGAGGCAGTCAAAATGAGCCTTAGAATTCTTCCCTACCTTATTCCTGTGCTGAGATACAGGCTGCTCCAACCTGCTGTAAAATGCTTGATTTCGAGAGTGAGCGAAACTAATGAAAACATTGTTGGGGTAAAACCTAAAGGGAAAGACCTAGCACCAAATCCAATTTGCCATCTGATCTAACTTCTGGAGGCAGTCAAAATGAGCCTTAGAATTCTTCCCTACCTTATTCCTGTGCTGAGATACAGGCTGCTCCAACCTGCTGTAAAATGCTTGATTTCGAGAGTGAGCGAAACTAATGAAAACATTGTTGGGGTAAAACCTAAAGGGAAAGACCTAGCACCAAATCCAATTTGCCATCTGATCTAACTTCTGGAGGCAGTCAAAATGAGCCTTAGAATTCTTCCCTACCTTATTCCTGTGCTGAGATACAGGCTGCTCCAACCTGCTGTAAAATGCTTGATTTCGAGAGTGAGCGAAACTAATGAAAACATTGTTGGGGTAAAACCTAAAGGGAAACACCTAGCACCAAATCCAATTTGCCATCTGATCTAACTTCTGGAGGCAGTCAAAATGAGCCTTAGAATTCTTCCCTACCTTATTCCTGTGCTGAGATACAGGCTGCTCCAACCTGCTGTAAAATGCTTGATTTCGAGAGTGAGCGAAACTAATGAAAACATTGTTGGGGTAAAACCTAAAGGGAAAGACCTAGCACCAAATCCAATTTGCCATCTGATCTAACTTCTGGAGGCAGTCAAAATGAGCCTTAGAATTCTTCCCTACCTTATTCCTGTGCTGAGATACAGGCTGCTCCAACCTGCTGTAAAATGCTTGATTTCGAGAGTGAGCGAAACTAATGAAAACATTGTTGGGGTAAAACCTAAAGGGAAAGACCTAGCACCAAATCCAATTTGCCATCTGATCTAACTTCTGGAGGCAGTCAAAATGAGCCTTAGAATTCTTCCCTACCTTATTCCTGTGCTGAGATACAGGCTGCTCCAACCTGCTGTAAAATGCTTGATTTCGAGAGTGAGCGAAACTAATGAAAACATTGTTGGGGTAAAACCTAAAGGGAAAGACCTAGCACCAAATCCAATTTGCCATCTGATCTAACTTCTGGAGGCAGTCAAAATGAGCCTTAGAATTCTTCCCTACCTTATTCCTGTGCTGAGATACAGGCTGCTCCAACCTGCTGTAAAATGCTTGATTTCGAGAGTGAGCGAAACTAATGAAAACATTGTTGGGGTAAAACCTAAAGGGAAAGACCTAGCACCAAATCCAATTTGCCATCTGATCTAACTTCTGGAGGCAGTCAAAATGAGCCTTAGAATTCTTCCCTACCTTATTCCTGTGCTGAGATACAGGCTGCTCCAACCTGCTGTAAAATGCTTGATTTCGAGAGTGAGCGAAACTAATGAAAACATTGTTGGGGTAAAACCTAAAGGGAAAGACCTAGCACCAAATCCAATTTGCCATCTGATCTAACTTCTGGAGGCAGTCAAAATGAGCCTTAGAATTCTTCCCTACCTTATTCCTGTGCTGAGATACAGGCTGCTCCAACCTGCTGTAAAATGCTTGATTTCGAGAGTGAGCGAAACTAATGAAAACATTGTTGGGGTAAAACCTAAAGGGAAAGACCTAGCACCAAATCCAATTTGCCATCTGATCTAACTTCTGGAGGCAGTCAAAATGAGCCTTAGAATTCTTCCCTACCTTATTCCTGTGCTGAGATACAGGCTGCTCCAACCTGCTGTAAAATGCTTGATTTCGAGAGTGAGCGAAACTAATGAAAACATTGTTGGGGTAAAACCTAAAGGGAAAGACCTAGCACCAAATCCAATTTGCCATCTGATCTAACTTCTGGAGGCAGTCAAAATGAGCCTTAGAATTCTTCCCTACCTTATTCCTGTGCTGAGATACAGGCTGCTCCAACCTGCTGTAAAATGCTTGATTTCGAGAGTGAGCGAAACTAATGAAAACATTGTTGGGGTAAAACCT
>NW_027144402.1:0-37929 GCF_026170545.1 Melanerpes formicivorus | reverse complement strand
AAAGGAAAGGAAAGGAAAGGAAAGGAAAGGAAAGGAAAGGGGAAAAAGGGAAAAGAAAAAGATAGAAGGAAAAGGAAAAAGGAAAAGGAAAAGGAAAAGGAAAAGGAAAAGGAAAAGGAAAAGGAAAAAAGGAAAAGGAAAAGGAAAAGGAAAAGGAAAAGGAAAAGGAAAAAGGAAAAGAAAGAAGGAGAAAAAGAAAAAGAAAAGGGAGAAAAAGAAAAAGAAAAAGAAAAAGAAAAAGAAAAAGAAAAAGAAAAAAGAAAAAGAAAAAGAAAAAGAAAAAGAAAAAGAAAAAGAAAAAAAAAAAAGAAAAGCACAAAGCAAAGTCTGAAAAATCACTGAAGTCCATATGAAGAACCATCAGAAACAGAATAAGAGAGAGCTGCAAAGACTGATGATCTGGTAAGAAGGTATTGAAATTTCAGCCTTTATTATTTTAAGAGCAGAAGCATTCCCATCTGAGCCCTTTCTGCCATCCATCATTTGAAATTTCAATGGTCTTAGTCCAGCTCCATTACTCAAAACAGGCACAAATAAATTTGCTCCCTGTATAAAGAGACCAGTGCCAATGAGAGAGCGGGGAGCTAAAACTGTTTCAGCTCTGGCCAGTGCAATGCAGGGCTACAAGTCCCTAGGGCAAAATGAGGAAAAAGCCAGTTGATCTTTCCCCATTTCAGTTTTCACGGCATGGTTTAGTTGATTAGGTGGTGTTGGATGATGGGTTGGATGCAATGAGCTTGAAGGTGTCTTCCAACCTGGTTTATTCCAGCCACTCTGACCCCAGCCTGTAGCTCTGCATGGGGTTGTTGTGGCCAAGGTGCAGCACCCCGGCACTTGGACTTGTTGAATGTCACCATGATGGACTCTGCCCATCTGTCATTTCTGTATTTACTGAAGATAAAGCTGAATAGAAATAGTCAAAACCATGTATAAGCCAAATTCTTCTTTCCATCTGGCAAATGAGATACCCAAACAACAGGACACAGTTAGCCATAAGTTCATCCCCTTCTGCTTAACTTTGACCTCCAATTCTTTGCTTCAGGCTCCCCACTTGGTCGCTGGGGGAGCCTGTCCCTTTCAGGTCTTTCACTGTGACTCACTGACTTCTGAAAACTTAGCAGAGCCTAACACAGAAAACGCTTTATGCCAGTGCTCCATCTGTGAATTGGCTTGGCTAGTCAGGAAATTCGAATATGTCCATCCACTCTCCACATGAGCCACAGCTTCAGCTGGCTCCCATTTGGGGAAGAGGCAATTCCTTTTTAATCCAGAACTTTATCCTCCAGGGCAAGGTCATTTAATGCTATGGCAGGAATCAGTCTTAAAGCATCTTTGGGGCAACATTTCTGCAACACTCTGTAAGTCATTCTCCTCCCTAACACTTTGGCCACAACAACAGACAATGTTTTGGAGCTCTCAGTTAACAGAGAGCTCACAGTGAGACATCAGATGCATCTTTTCACTCACTGCCTTGCTTTCCAAGGTGCTCACACTGTTAATATTTTAATATCTAGCACACAGCAAGGCAGCACCAGACAACAAGGAGAATTAATTATCACAGGCTTTGACACAAGTACTACCCACCAACATTTTTGCTTGGAACAACCAAACCCTTGCAAGAAGTCTCAAATCCCAAAGAGACATTTCAAGGGAAATATCTCAGTAGCAAGTAGAAAGATAGCTTCTTTGGTAAGTGAGTTAAAAGGGAAAAAAAGAAAGTCTAGAGCCATCCAGGAGTGTTCGCTATTCAATAAACACCTCTGGAGTGCGCAGCAAAACAACCTCAGCTAGGGGCTCGAAGTGAAGTTTTCACAGTGGTGGTGGATTGCAGCCGATAGCTTAGTGACACCTGGTGGTGAACATAGGCATTGCAGGAACTTGGAAGATGGCTTGGTTCGTATCTGCCCTTGGCAGCCTACTTTTCTTTTGCCTCATTGCCCTCTACAACTACCTGAAAGGTGGTTGTAGCCAGGAGGGGGTTGGCCTCTTCTCCCAGGCAATCAGCCACCAGAACAAGGGGACACAGTCTCAAGCTGCGCCAGGGGAGGTTTAGACTCGAGGTGAGGAGGAAGTTCTTCACCGAGCGAGTCGTTCATCATTGGAATGTGCTGCCCAGGGAGGTGGTTGAGTCATCGACCCTGGAGGCGTTCAAGAGGGGATTGGATGTGGCACTTGGTGCCATGGTCTAGTCATGGGGTCTGTGTTGATAGGTTGGACTCGATGATCCTCGAGGTCCTTTCCAACCTAAGTTATACTGTGATACTGTGATAAACCCACCCACAGTACTAGGGCATTATTGAAAATACATTACCAAAGAGAAATGCAGACCGCCAGTCACTCCCATCAGCCTGTGCCTGCCTGTACCAATGACTGGCCATGATAAAATCATTTCTTTCTAATGTTAATGCCAAACCTGTTTGGGTTTTTTTTGATGGGAGTGGCCAGCAAGTCGAGGGAGGTGATTCTCCCCCTCTACACCACTCTGGTGAGACCCCACCTGGAGTACTGTGTCCAGTTCTGGAGCCCCTATTACAGGAAGGATCTGGATGTGCTGGAATGTGTCCAGAGTAGGGCCATGAGGATGATCAGGGGGCTGGAGCTCCTCGACTATGAGGACAGTCTGAGTTGGGGTTGTTCAGTCTGGAGAAGAGAAGGCTCTGAGGAGACCTTATTGTGGCCTTCCAGTATCTGAAGGGGGCTACAAGAAAGCTGGGGAGGGGCTTTTTAGGGTGTCAGGGGAGTGATAGGATTAGGGGGAAGGGAGCAAAATTAGAAATGGGTAGATTCAGATTGGAATATCAGGAAGAAGTTCTTCACCATGAGGGTGGTGAGACACTGGAGCAGGTTGCCCAGGGAGGTGGTGGAAGCCTCATCCCTGGAGGTTTTTAAGGCCAGGCTGGATGTGGCTGTGAGCAACCTGATCTAGCTTGAGGTGTCCCTGCCCGTGGTGGGGGGGCTTGGAACTAGCTGATCCTTGAGGTCCCTTCCAACCCTAACATTTCTATGATACTATGACTACAGGTTGGGTCAAGACTGTGTGAGGGAGAATGCATTATTTTTCTGGACATAACACAAAGTGATAATGGCATCTGCTTTTTGAAGCATCACAGCACACAGGACATTTACCACTGCAGTCTGAAAATTAAGGAACTGTCTTTGGCAGTTCTCCAGTTGGTTCCCCAATTAATCTCTCATTGTCTGCAGATGATACTCTGGGGATGTAGAGCCATGAGGATGATTAGGGGACTTGAGCATCTCCCCTATGAAGAGAGACTAAGAATCCTGGGGCTGTTTAGTGTTGAGAAGAGAAGACTGAGAGGGGATCTGATCAATGTCTATCAATATCTGAGGGGTGGGTGTCAAGTGGAGGGGGCCAAGCTCTTTTTGGGTGGTGCATAGTAGTAAGACAAGGAGCAATGGATACAGACTTGAACATAGAAGGTTTCACCTTCATATGAGGAGAAGCTTCTTTACAGTGAGGGTGACAGAGCACTGGAACAGGCTGCTCAGAGAAGTCGTGGAGTCTCCTCCTCTGGAGACTTTCCAAACCCACCTGGATGCATTCCTGTGTGGACTACCCTAGGTGATGCTGCTTTTGGCACAGGGGTTGTGTTCAATGACCTCTGGAGAGCCCTTCCAAATTCTAATGTACTGTAATACTGTGATGTATCCTAAGACAGCAGCAGGATTCAGAAACAAAGTTGGAGAGCTCGTTCAAACCTGAAGGCAGAGATAAATCTCAGCCCCACTGCTTGATGGACTCTCAGGCGTTTCCACCAACTGTACATATGCATCCTAAACTGTGTGTTCAGGCTACCTGTCTGCATTTCCCTTCATTCACACAGTGGTGGAGGAAAGGCAGGGAATCACACAGTTACTACCAGGCAAGGCTAATGTAAATGAAGCTCTAATTTATACAAAGACTTAAAGATCTGCATCATTGTTTTCAGGCTCTACCACTGAGTTTTGCAATGGTCCTTATCCTTTCCTATTAGGTCCAGCCTATTGTCACTGCCTTTTCACAGTATCACACAGTATCACAGTATCACAAAGGTTGGAAGAGACCTCGAGGGTCATCGAGTCCAACCTGTCAACACAGACCCATGACTAGACCATGGCACCAAGTGCCACATCCAATCCCCTCTTGAACACCTCCAGGGACGGTGACTCCACCACCTCCCTGGGCAGCACATTCCAATGACCAATGACTCGCTCAGTGAAGAACTTTCTCCTCACCTCAAGTCTAAACCTCTCCTGATGCAGCTTGAGACTGTGTCCTCTTGTTCTGGCGCTGGTTGCCTGGGAGAAGAGACCAACCCCTTCCTGGTTACAACCACCCTTCAGGTAGTTGAAGAGAGCAATTAGGTCTCCTCTGAGCCTCTTCTGCAGGCTAAACAATCCCAGCTCCCTCAGCCTCTCCTCATAGGGCTTGTGCTCAAGGCTTCTCCCCAGCCTTGTTGCTCTTCTCTGGACACGCTCAAGTGTCTCGATGTCCTTCTTAAACTGAGGGGCCCAGAACTCAGTCATGAGCTCTTTCATGCTGCTTGCTTTAGGTCTGTGTTACAAGCCCTCAGGGTTTTTTCAAACCTTACCCACTGCAAAGAACAGGCTCAGAACTCCTGGGGGTGGAAAGAAAAAAAAATGGAAAAAAAAAAAAAAAAAAGAAAGAAGAAAAAGAAAAGAAAGAAGGAGGGGAAAGGAAGAAAAAAGAAACTTTTCAACAGGGAAGGGATCAGTTTCACACTGACAGAATAACAAAGCAGCATCCACCTTGCTAACAGGACATTGCCCTCTACAGCTACCTGAAAGGTGGTTGTAGCCAGGAAGGGGTTGGTCTCTTCTCCCAGGCAATCAGCACCAGAACAAGAGGACACAGTCTCAAGCTGCGCCAGGGGTGGTTTAGACTCGAGGTGAGGAGAAAGTTCTTCACCGAGCGAGTCATTCGTCATTGGAATGTGCTGCCCAGGGAGGTGGTGGAGTCACCGTCCCTGGAGGCGTTCAAGAGGGGATTGGATGTGGCACTTGGTGCCATGGTCTAGTCATGAGGTCTGTGTTGATAGGTTGGACTCGATGATCCTCAAGGTCTCTTCCAACCTTAGTGATACTGTGATACTGTGATACTGTGACATTTTCTAACCATTTAGATCTACCAAAACCTTAAAGGCAATAAACTCCTGGTGCTATGGCAGTTCCATTCCTTTTGACCCAGTGGTTGATTAAAAGCCGTCAACAAGAAGTGCTGTGAGGGCAGAGAAGGATCCTCTTGTTACAGGTCACTGGCCAGGATTTAGAGGGAAGTTCTACCTTGTTGTTCATAATAAGATGCATCATTCCAATGTGGTTTTAAAATTTTATCTCAATAGTGTTCTTCCTGCATAAGCTTGGACACAGCTTGGGAGGCTCTGGGTTGAGTGCTGGTGCAGCAGGAAGCATGAGCACAGCAACAGCTTCACAGGCTGGTTGGAAGCTTGAACCAGAGCTTCCTGGGATCCCATAAGGCACATCCCATCTGCTTTCACTGAGCACAGTGAATTTTCCTCGAAGGAGATTCTGCTTTCATCAGGGCATCTCATGACTTATGATGAGACAACTTTGTCTTTGGCTTCCTTCTGAATGAGAGTGTAGAGTTGTGGTACACAGGGTCTCGCCTTTGCCCAGAGCCATGGTCTGGCCATGTGAAAGGTTGGCAATGAGGTGGGGCTCTGCTGGCACTCACTGGCTGATGAGCTTTACACACTGACCCACTTTCTTTTGAGGTAGTGTAATAAGATATATATTTTTATGTATATTATAATTAATATTTACTGGGGGTGGTATCTTTCCAACACAGGGATTCAGATTGGAAATAAAGGTGCTGTGATCTGTGGTGTGGTAGTTTCAGGCTGTGCCTTGAAAATTTTCCACAGATCTTGAACAGAACATGGTAGACTGTAAATAAATTTATTTATTTACATTTATTTATATGGAATGGAATGGAATGGAATGGAATGGAATGGAATGGAATGGAATGGAATGGAATGGAATGGAATGGAAGAGGAGAGAAGAGATGAGAAGAGAAGAGAAGAGAAGAGAAGAGAAGAGAAGAGAAGAGAAGAGAAGAGAAGAGAAGAGAAGAGAAGAGAAGAGACCAGACCAGACCAGACCAGACCAGACCAGACCAGAGCAGGTTGGAAAATACCTTTGAGATCATCAAGTCCAACCTATCCTCCAACACCATTTTGTCAACTAAACCATGGCACCAAGCACCCCATCTAGTCTCTTCCTAAACACCTTCAGTCATTGTGAATCCACCACCACCCTAGGCAGCACATTCCAATGGCCAATCTCTTTTGCTGGGAAGAATTTCTTCCTAACATCCAGCCTAAACCTCCCCTGGCACACCTTGAGACTGTGTCCTCTTGTTCTGGTGCTGGTTGCCTGGGAGAAGAGACCAACCCCTTCCTGGCTACAACCTCCCTTCAGGGAGTGGTAGACAGCAATAAGGTCTCCCCTGAGCCTCTTCTCCAGGCTAAGCAACCCCAGCTTCCTCAGCCTCTCCTCATAGGGCTGTGCTCCAAACCCCTCCCCAGCTTTGTTGCCCTTCTCTGGACGCATTCCAGCAACTCAACATCTTTCCTAAACTGAGGGGCCCAGAACTGGACACAGGACTCAAGGTGCGGCCTAACCAGTGCTGTGTACAAGGCCACAATGACGTCCCTGCTCCTGCTGGCCACTCTATTCCTGATGCAGGCCAGGATGCCATTGACCTTCTTGGCTGCCTGGGCACACTGCTGGCTCATGTTCAGCCTACTATCAACCACTAACCCCAGGTCCCTTTCTGCCTGGCTGCTCTTCAGCCACTCTGACCCCAGCCTGTAGCACTGCATGGGATTGCTGTGGCCAATGTGTAGAACCTGGCACTTAGGTGTGTTAAATCTCATGCCCTTGGACTCTGTCCATCTGTCCACCCTGTCAAGGTCCCTCTGCAGAGCTCTCCTACTCTAACAGATAACTTCTGCCCCCAGCTTGGTGTCATCTGCAAATTTTCTGATGATGAACTCAATGCCCTCTTTCAGATTATCAATAAAGATATTGAACAGGATCTGCAAGGCAATTGAATGCTGAGTCATCAGCTCTGCAGGAGTGTGTAAATACATATGTAGACTATGAAAAATCTTTTCTAATCAGGCTTCTTTCAGTGTGTAGAGGATCACTCCATTTCATGGAGTACCCCTCCAGAATTCCCAGCGGTGCAAGAGATGCTCTTCGTGGCAGCTTTTTGTTCTTGCTGGAAAGGTGCCCGGACAAGCTCCTTGTTTTACAAATTCAGCTCAGTGCTAACACCTCCTTGCCCTCAATACCTCCTAAAGCTGAGAGTGACTCTAATAGCTGCCATAAAAAATGAAAGCTGGTTACAGCAATGAAATACCACATCCATTCCGAGCCTAACTTGCATCTGGATGTTTATATGGCAATTTGTTTTGTTAGAACTGCTACAAGAAGGTAAACTCCGCAGTATTCATTTATTGCCTTCCTTCTGCTTTATTTCTCATTTCCCAGGATAAATGCATGTCTTCCTTCTTTTTCTTCTTCTTTTTTTTTTCCTTTTCTCTTTTTTTTCCCTTTTTTTTTGGTATGGCATTTACAGAATGCAGAATTAACCAGATTGGAAAAGACCTTCGAGGTCATCGAGTCCAACCTATCACCCAACACCATTTAATCAACTAAACCATGGCACCAAGCGCCCCAGCCAGTCTTATTTTAAGCACTTCCACTTTTAAGCACTTCCATTTTTAAGCACTCTCACTTTTAAGCAATTCCACCTTTAACCTATGGCTTTGGTGTTGACAATGTTTTTAAAGTAGTTTTGCGATCCTGCAGCTTGGTCAAAGTTATTTATAGAGTTGTTAATGATCTTAAAGAGAGGAGATGCCCTTGGTTGACTTAAAAACAGTGCCAAGCACTTTCCTACCACTTTAGAGGGCAGAACACCTTTGAATATCAGGGCTCCCATCCTTTTCAAAATGGAAAAATATCATGGAGTTTAGGCTTTTGCATTTCCAATCTGAATCCTGTCCATTGCTTTTTTTGATCCACACTGCAGTGCAAACTGGCAGCTGAGAATAGAATAGAATAGAATAGAATAGAATAGAATAGAATAGAATAGAATAGAATAGAATAGAATAGACCAGACCAGACCAGACCAGACCAGGTTGGAAAAGACCTTTGAGATCATCCAGTCCAACCTATCGTCCAACACCATCTAATCAACTAAACCATGGCACCAGGCACCCCATCCAATCTCTTCCTGAACACCTCCAGGGATGGTAACTCCACCACCTCCCTGGGCAGCACATTCCAATGGCCAATCTCTCCTTCTGGGAAGAATTTCTTCCTAACATCCAGCCTAAACCTCCCCTGGTGCAGCCTGAGACTGTGTCCTCTTGTTCTGGTGCTGGTTGCCTGGGAGAAGAGACCAACCCCTACCTGGCTACAACCTCCCTTCAGCTAGTTGTAGACAGCAAGAAGGTCTCCCCTGAGCCTCCTCTTCTCCAGGCTAAGCAGCCTCATCTCCCTCAGCCTCTCCTCATAAGGCTTGTGCTCCAAACCCCTCACCAGCTTTGAGCCTTCCCCAGAACATGACTGATGGGTTTAACTTCAGCCTCCAGCCTCCTGATACTGCAGGAAAAAGCCAAGAGAAAAATAAGGCACATTCCCAACAACAGGAAAAAAACCGAAACAAACCACAGGACAATCCCCAAATCAAGGGCATGTTGCTATTTGGAGCAGCTGTGCTGATCCTGAAGCAGGGCTGTAATTATTGTGCTGTTAATTGGCATAGATTAAAACAGACTGAATGACCATGATGCTGAATCTGCTTTGATGTGATCAGCAAAGCCTTCTCTTCCTAGCTGCTTCTCTTTGAGCAGCCGAAGCATCCTTCAGCCTAGCAAGACTCAGCAGCAAGCAACTGTTACCAATTCCACTTGTGGCTACCTTCAATAAGTTAGGCTTTATTAAAACTCATCCAACTTATTTAAACACTGTGGT
This sequence comes from Melanerpes formicivorus, assembly GCF_026170545.1. NCBI lineage: Eukaryota > Metazoa > Chordata > Aves > Piciformes > Picidae > Melanerpes > Melanerpes formicivorus. The sequence goes on along the minus strand of NW_027144402.1, from coordinate 28,899 downwards.
GGTCTGTGAGAGACTGGTTCTGCATTCCCTCCCTTCCTTGCCAAAGGAGGTGTTATCTGAACAGCTGTGCCCTCCCCCTCCCAGCTGATTTCCCCTAGTGTCTCCAGTGACATTTAAACTGTCTTAATTATTGTCTTTGGCAATTGTACAAGGGAAAAAATAATTATTACAGCATTTATCTTTATTGCTTAAGTGCTGCTGAGGAAAGGCAAGAGGCCTTTCCTTAATTCTTTGGCAATCATTAAAATTAACATGCAGTTCCCTATTAATTCAGACTTTTGCATATCTTTTAAAGGCCTCATCTAGCCTGCCCCGTACAGCAGCTGGAAGGGAACACTCAGCAATGAAAATGGGGTGAAAATGCCCATTTTCCTGATTAAAAACTGAGCTGGAAGAGAAACAGATCATGTCCAGGGTTTGTTAGAAGCAATTCTGCCAATTAAGCTGTTATTATTAATGGAATCAAGTTGTCATTAACAGTAGATAACTATTGTGCATTTGACTATGCCTGGTCACACTCCTGGGGGATCTGGACAGGATGCAAGGAAGCAGGTGTGTAGAAAGATGGAAGGGCTGCCCACTTGTCTGACCACCAGCCTGTTGCCAGAGCCTGTTTAATGTTACCTAACTAGCATTTTCCAGGGGAAGGCATTTCCCACTGAGTCTTTCCACCCAGCATGAGGGCTGGATGTTATGTGAGCTTCAGCCCTTGCAGCCTTCATTCACTATCTGGTGCCTCTTCCCTCCTTGTATATGTTAAGAGGCACATCTGACCTTCCTGCTGCTAAGAGTGCTTTATGGGGGCATTAGGAAGCCACACACTCAGCCAAGATAATTACTATGTGCAGTAGGGCAGAGCTGTGAATGCAAGAGCAACACCACAGCTCCAGCAGTAGAACTCTCGAGAGAACTGTAGGCACAGCATCAAAAAATATCTTTTAATTGATAAGAGATGCTGAATTTATTGCCTCCCTGGGGGCAGCAAACAAACCACACATTAAGGGTTTCTCAAGATAATTTTTAATGTGATGTGCAAAGGTCTTGTGCTTCACTGACACCACGGAGAAAGTCCCATCAGAACCAAAAAGTCTGACCTCAAGCTTGTCGCTAGTCCCAGACATAGATGTGGGGGTGAGCAGAGAGCTAGGCTGTTTCTGTTGGGGAAGAGCAGGCACAGGCATCAGCACTCATCCATTTCTAAAGGTCCCAGCACTCCCTGCTTGCAAAGAAAACAAAAGAAGGCAAGAAGCTCAGAATATTAACTTGCATATATTCTCAAACCTTAAAGGGTATTGCCTCCCAAATTTACTAGTGTAGTGGTGATTTCTCGTGTCCCTCATTTTGAGATACCTGAAGAGGCTGTTTCCTTGATACAGTGCAGAAATATTTCACATTCGCTCATGCTGGTGCAGTTCTGGCTGATTTTCCTCCTATCTCATGATGCTATTTGCATCATACTGAAAACAGGCAAAGGCACTGCCTAACCTTTGGCTCACAACGTCGTATTTTGTGTCCAGAGTCAACATCCGAGTCAAAGCCCTGCCCAGACCCCTGGAGGGCAGTGGGATGAGACACCAGACATTCTGAAATACATCCAGTTCCTGCTTCTCAGTCCATCAGAACCACAAAGAGGAGTGGTTCTCCACCAGAACCACAAAGAGAAGACAGATAATTCCAGAGAGAAGTATCATAGTATCATAGTACCATAGTATGATTCAGGGTTGGAAGGGACCACAAGGATCATCTAGGTCCAACCCCCCTGCCATGCCCAGGGACACCCCACACTACATCAGCCTGGCCAGTGCCTTGTCCAGCCTGGGCTTAAACACCTCCTGGCACGGGGCCCCAGCCACCTCCCTGGACAACGCATTCCAGGGTCTCACCACTCTCATGGTGAAGAACTTCCTCCTCACATCCAGCCTGAATCTCCCCACCTCCAGCTTCATTCCATTCCCCCTAGTCCTATCACTACCTGAGATCCTGACAAGTCCCTCCCCAGCCTTCCTGTAGGCCCCCTTCAGATACTGGAAGGCCACAATGAGGTCACCTGGGAGCCTTCTCTTCTGCAGACTGAACAGCCCCAGCTCCTTCAGTCTGTCCTCATAGGAGAGGTGCTCCAGCCCTCTGATCATCCTCGTGGCCCTTCTCTGGACACGTTCCAGCACCTCCACATCCCTCTTGTAATAGGGACTCCAGAACTGGACACAGTACTCCAGGTGGGGTCTCACCAGGGCTGAGTAGAGGGGGAGGATCACCTCCCTCAACCTGCTGGCCACACTTCTCCTGATGCAGCCCAGGATCTGATTGGCTTTGCGGGCTGCAAGTGCACACTGAGAGCTCATGTTGAGCTTCTCATCCACCAGCACCCCCAAGTCTCTCTCCTCAGGGCTGCTTTCCAGCCAGTCCCTGCCCAGCCTGGATTTGTGCCTGGGATTGCCTCGACCCAGATGCAGGACCCTGCACTTCCTCTTGTTGAACTTCATGAGGTTGGCTTGTGCCCACCTCTCCAGCCTGTCAAGGTCCCTCTGGATGGCCTCCCTTCCCTCCAGCGTGTCTGCTGCACCACACAGCTTGGTGTCATCAGCAAACTTGCTGAGGGTGCACTCAATGCCACTGTCCATGTCACTCACAAAGATGTTGAACAAGACAGGTCCCAGGACTGATCCCTGAGGGACTCTGCTTGTCCCTGGCCTCCACTGGGACATGGAGCCATTGACAGCCACTCTTTGGGTGCGGCCATCAAGCCAGTTCCTTATCCATCTAGTGGTCCACCCATCAAACCCATGTGTCACCAGTTTGGAGACCAGGATATGAAGGAGGGAAAATGCATCTTTTCTAAGGTGTTATCTTAGTATTTCCCATGCTGGAGAGATTGGGCAGGCTGCACTTTGCACCTTGTCACAAAATTCTGCCCTTTCTCTTTCTGCTTTTTTTTTTTTTTTCTCTTTTATTTTTAGGAAGTTATTTTGGAGGGTGTCATGGCTTAGTCCCAGCCAGCAACTAAGCACCTCACAGTCGCTTCCTTATTACCCTCCTGTGGGGTAGGTAAGAGAATTGGAAGAGTAAAACTGAGAAAATGTGTGGGTTTAGATGAAGACACTTTAATATATAAAGCAAAACTTGACTGTGCAGGGAAAGCAATACAAGGAATTCATTCACTCCTCCCCATCAGCAGGTAGGTGTTCATCCTTCTCCAGGAAAGCAGGGCTCCATCACACGTGACAATTGCTTGGGAAGACAAGGACTATCACTCCAAATCCCCCCCATCTCCTCCTTCTTCCCCCAGTGTTTATTGCTGAACATGATGCCATATGGTATGAGTTAGCCCTCTGGTCATCTAGGGTCAGCTGCCTCAGTAGTGTCTCCTCACCACTTCATAGAATTGTCAGGGTTGGAAGGGATCTCAGGGATCATCTAGTTCCAACCCCCCTGCCATGGGCAGAGACACCTCACACTAGATCAGGTTTAGAATAAATCTTTATTTAGAATAAACCAAACCAGGTTGGAAGAGACCTTCAAGATCATTGTGTCCAACCCATCAGCCAATCCAATCCACCCAAACAACTAACCCATGGCACCAAGCACCCCATCAAGTCTCCTCCTGAACATCTCCAATGATGGTGACTCCACCACCTCCCTGGGCAGCCCATTCCAATGGGCAATCACTCTCTCTGTATAGAACTTCTTCCTAACATCCAACAAGAACCTCCCCTGGTGCAGCCTGAGACTGTGTCCTCTTGTTCTGGTACTGGCTGCCTGGGAGAAGAGACCAACATCCGCCTGTCTACAACCTCCCTTCAGGTAGTTGTAGAGAGTGATCAGGTCACCCCTGAGTCTCCTCTTCTCCAGGTTAAGCAACCCCAGCTCCCTCAGCCTCTCCTCATAGGGCTTGTGCTCCAAACCCCTCACCAACTTCGTTGCTCTTCTCTGGACTCGTTCCAGCAAGTCAACCTCCTTCCTAAACTGAGGGGCCCAGAACTGGACACAGTACTCGAGGTGTGGCCTAACCAGTGAAGTGTACAGGTTGCTTAGAGCCACATCCAGCCTGGCCTTAAAAACTTCTAGGGATGAGGCTTCCACCACCTCCCTGGGCAACATGTTCCAGGGTCTCACCACCCTCATGGTAGAACTTCTTGCATAACCCCAGCCTACTAAGTGGTAAGGTGGGGTGAGAAGCAGGAATGGCCTTGACTCTGTGAGCACTGATCAGCAGTAATGAAAACATTCCTGTTACCAACACTTTTCAGCACAAATCCAAGCACAGATCCAGACTAACTACTCTGAAGAAAACTAACTCTGTATCAGCCAAAAGCAGCACAGAGGGAAATGGTAGTTTTAGCAGCAACTAAAATCTTCATCCAGAACTGGTGGAAGCAGCAAAACTACTCTTTTTTCTGAGCAATGGAGCTGGCATGGGAAACACCCCTGGGGCCAGGAGGGATCTGCCCTGAAAGCATATTAGAGAATATTTTGTTGAAGACTTGATGAATGTGCAAAAGAGTCTGTGCTGTCTGAAGGGCTTCAAGCATATGTGTGTGTGTGAGCTATTGCAGCTCAAGAGAGTTTAGAAGTAGGCAGCAAAGGCAGTGGAAAAAAAAGCCTGCAAGGTCAACCCATGAAAAGTGAACTGTCAGAAGAAGCTGAAGGGTTGTGCAGTGGTGACACAGTGCTGGCTGGAAACAGAGGTTTGAAAAATGGAGGAAGGAGATAAATGTCCTTCAGGTATTCACAGTGACTGTGTCCAGCAAGACACATGCTTCAGAAATTAAAGGGTAGCACCAAAGACCATACCTTACCTCACAGAATTGTCAGGGTTGGAAGGGACCTCAAGGATCATCCAGTTCCACCCCCATCCCTGCCATGTGCAGGGACACCTTCCCCTAGATCAGATTGCCCAGAATGGCATCCAGCCTGGCCTTAAAAACCTCCAGGGATGAGGCTTCTACCACCTCCCTGGGCAACCTGTTCCAGTGTCTTACCACCTTATCACCAAGCTCTTCCCTCGGAGGCAGAGAGGGGACCCTTTCTCCTAAGTTGTGTGTGCAACCTCAGGCTTCACCCCCAGGACCACCCTTCTCACTTCTTGGGCTACAGAGGCAGAGGGGTAGCCACCTTCAGCAGTTAGCAGCCAACTCTGTGACCCAATGGTGAGAGCAGCCCAAGACAGGCAGGTAGCCAGCTGGCCAAGACTACCCAGCTGGCCAAGACTACCCAGCTGGAGAGTGCCACCCCATCCTTCTTAGTCACACCCTCCACTCCTTCTCCATTAGGAGGACTGCTACATTGTACTTGTTACAGTCTTAAACCAGCTGCAATCTGAATTTGGGGGGGCTTAACAGGAACTGTGATTTTAACCACTTTAAATGCCAAGACAGATCTTGCCTGTAGGTGCTGGGTTTGTCCTGGTTTACATTTGCTTAATTTGCAGGAGAATCTGCAAATCAGGCCTAGTTTGTTCTACTTCAGTAGTTTTGTCCTCCTTTGTCCTATTTAGAATTTGTTTAATGGTTTAATGATCTGACAGGGAAGGGAAGGTTTGGGAAGGGAAGGGAAGGTTTGGGAAGGGAAGGGAAGGTTTGGGAAGGGAAGGTTTGGGAAGGGAAGGGAAGGTTTGGGAAGGTTTGGGAAAGGAAGTTTTGGGAAGGGAAGGTTTGGGAAGGGAAGGGAAGGGGAGGGGAGGGAAGGGAAGGGAAGAGGAGGGGAGGAGAGGAGACTCGAGGAGAGGGGAGGAGACTCGAGGAGAGGGAGAGGAGAGGGAGAGGAGAGGAAGAGGAGAGGAGAGGAGAGGAGAGGAGAGGAGAGGAGAGGAGAGGAGAGGAGAGGAGAGGAGAGGAGAGGAGAGGAGAGGAGAGGAGAGGAGAGGAGAGGAGAGGAGAGGAGAGGAGAGGAGAGGAGAGGAGAGGGAGAGGGAGAGGGAGACGGAGAGGGAGAGGGAGAGGGAGAGGGAGAGGGAGAGGGAGAGAGAGAAGGGGAAGGGGAAGGGGAAGGGGAAGGGGAAGGGGAAGGAGAAGGAGAAGGAGAAGGAGAAGGAGAAGGAGAAGGAGAAGGAGAAGGAGAAGGAGAAGGAGAAGGAGAAGGAGAAGGAGAAGGAGAAGGAGAAAGAAGGAGAAGGAGAAGGAGAAGGAGAAGGAGAAGGAGAAGGAGAAGGAGAAGGAGAAGGAGAAGGAGAAGGAGAAGGAGAAGGAGAAGGAGAAGGAGAAGGAGAAGGAGAAGGAGAAGGAGAAAGAAGGAGAAGGAGAAAGAAGGAGAAGGAGAAAGAAGGAGAAGGAGAAGGAGAAAGAAGGAGAAGGAGAAGGAGAAGGAGAAGGAGAAGGAGAAGGAGAAGGAGAAGGAGAAGGAGAAGGAGAAGGAGAAGGAGAAGGAGAAGGAGAAGGAGAAGGAGAAGGAGAAGGAGAAGGAGAAGGAGAAGGAGAAGGAGAAGGAGAAGGAGAAGGAGAAGGAGAAGGAGAAGGAGAGAATTAACCAGGTTGGAAAAGACCTTTGGTGCAGTATCTATGAGCAGACTATCCCAGTCAGGTCAAGGAATCAGGAATGACTGGCAGGGCAGAGCATCAGATTTGTCTGGCACAGTATCCATATAATACAACCACAGTGTGATTTTTCACATTAAATATAATCCTAATTAGTTTCTCTAGGATTTTTTTTTTCCTTTTAGTTCTGTATTTCAGCCCACAAGAAAAGAAGTGGGGGAGGAATTAAAAATCAGCTTATACACAAAAAAAGGAAATTCAGAAAACACAGTCCCTGCTGCTAACTGGAAAGCCTACTTGCACGTTCCCTTCTTCCAGGCAAAATCCTTGCCATTAAGGCTCCTGGCAATACTGAATGGAAACCTCTTGCTCTGAATCTGTGATTACATTGTGCTGTGGTTTCACTGATAGCAGGGCACATCCTCCAGCCTCTGATCTCCTCCCTGCACACCAAGAATTAGATCATGCCATGCTTCCTCCTGCTGAATGAGCTTGCCTTTATCAAAGTACTGCTGACAGCTGTAACGAATCCTCCCACCACTTCATTAGGGGGATCAAAGAGTGAGCTGTACAGGACAGAAGATGAACCAATTAAGTTCAGACAGTTGCTGCAATTAAAAGGGAAGGCTCCAGTGCCTCTGCTAGCAGGGAGAGTAGGGAAGGTTTGGGATGCCCAGATAGGGACTGAGGCATTACAGCAGCTCAGGTGCATCTGAGGGACAGAAAGGGGATCCATTGGAATGGGCTGCCCAGGGAGGTGGTGGAGTCACCATCCCTGGAGGTGATCAAGAGGGGATTGGACATGGCACTTGGTGCCATGGTTTAGTAGTCAAGAGGTCTGTGGTGACAGGTTGGACTTGATGATCTTTGAGGTCTTTTCCAACCTTATTGATTCTATGATTCTATGACAGTTACAGTGTTTATGGTAATGTTGTAATGGATGATACGGGGCAGTATGGTACCCTGGAGGCGCTCAAGAGGGGATAGGATGTGGCACTTGGTGCCATGGTCTAGTAGTCATGAGGTCTTGGGTGACAGGTTGGACCTGATGATCTTTGAGGTCTTTTCCAACCTTGTTGATTCTATGATTCTATGATTTCACTTCCCCATTTCCAGCCATTTGTGGGGCCACATTCCCTCCTGCCTGCCAGTGCAGTACAACTTGGAGGAAGAGACAGGTGCTCCTGTACAGGTTATACCTCTCTACCATTAGACTTCAGGCACACATGGCTTTCCCCTCAGGAAGGCTTGTTGTGCTGTGGATTTTTGTTCCCTTCATCTGGAGAATAAATCTTATGAAGAATGACTGAAGGAGCTGGGGATGGTTAGTTTGGAAAAGAGATGACTGAGGGGAGACCTCATTGCTCTTTACAACTACCTGAAAGGACCTTGTGGAGAGGCTGGTGCTGGTCTCTTCTTACAGATAATGAGTGATAGAGCAAGAGGAAATGGCCTCAAGCTGAGACTGGGTAGGTTTAGACTGGACATTAGGAAACATTTTTTCATGGCAAGAGTGGTCAGACCCTAGAATGTGCTGCCCAGGGAGGTGATTGAGTCCCCAGCCCTGAATGTGTTTAAAGGTGGTTTGGATGTGGTGCTTGGGGATATGGTTTAGGGGTGGACTTTGTAGAGCAGGGTTCTTGGTTGGACTCAGTGATCCTGAGGGTCTTTTCCAACCTGAATGTTTCTGTGATTCTGTGTCTCACACTTGTATAAATCATTCACTAGACTGTATTGTGACATGAATTTAGAGCTTCATATCATGTCCTCTTCTCCTGTCACTAGTTGCCTGATGACCCCTCCCCAGCAGATAAGCAAGACCCACAGGGTGAAGTGATAATGACTTGAATGGAACAACAAAACTGGTACCAATGCTAATATGCAGCCTATAACTTTATACTCAGCCCAGCCAAGGTACAGCTGTCACAATAAACTGGAAGGCATCCCTCAAGTGCAGCAGAAGAAAGAGGCATAGGGTCAGCAGGAAACTCTTCTTTCCTCACCAAACTTCGCCTTTTATACCAAGTGTACACTGAGGTACACCTGTGAGCCCATTCCAGTCTGAATCCTGGATGATTCAGACCTGCTAACGGCTTGCAGCCCATGGCTGCCTTGTGATTCTGCCCCAGCACAACCAGGACAATGAGCAAACACAGAGGCAAAGGTTTCTATGTGCACCAGGGGCAGAAAATATGAGAGGCAGATGGCTAAAGTGGAATAAAAACGTCTTTATGAATGCCTTTTGCAAATAAAGGCCATGGTGTAAACAAATAACTGATGTGCAGGATTACTGGTCCAGCATGACACTTACTCCCCGAGAACTGATTGACTTTTCAGGGCCACATGGAGAAAAACCTGGAAATGCAGGCTATAAAACATAGATTGTACCTATGGACTTCAGCATTAAGATAAATTGCTTCCAAGACCTGAACATTAATGGGGTTTTAAAGCAATGTGATGAAATTTCAAGAGAGGCTGAGAGCATGTGGTGTTTGCAAGATCTGTGCCTGATAGCCTGCACATAATGGGAAACCAGCAGAGACAGAATAAATGCGATGCAGACGTTTACATCCCAAGGGGTTTGAAAAGTGTCTGTGCCAAGTGGCTTGGAAAAATCTCATGAAATTAAATAATTCAATGAAGAAAAATGTTCCTTTACAAAACAAAGAGGGAGGGGGAGGGGAAACAAGCCTTACAGGCAAGATGGAAATGTGGATTAGGTATGGGAACAGATTGAAATAAGCGAACAACTACTGTCAGACCATGCTGCATTGTGTTTAAACAAAGAACAGGTGAATGTTCCAAAGTAGATTCGTCTGACAAATGTATCTGTAAGACACATCACACTCCTGGGAAAAGAGAGCAGGAAAAACCTACCTCAGAGGCAGAGAGGTTTGTTTTGCAGGGATCGGGGTTAAGGCCAACCACAAGCAGTCCCTTAGTTTTGGTGGCTTTTCTGTTCCGTTGTAGATTGTCACAGGGAAAGCAAAGCTCCTGAAAGAGGATCAGAGGTTTGAAAAATTACACAAAACAACTCCTGAACTGCTGTGGAACACTGTTATCACAGGGAAATCGTTTGGGCTGAACCCAAACTTCCATGCAACCAGCAGCTGCTACTGGCTTTGGCAGAATCATTCATGCGAAGCGGGTGACTGGGACTTGAACCAGAATACTTGCTGTAAAAAGTAAAGCAACCAAATGTGGAAGGGTTTGTATGGGACCAACAGTGGGTTAATATAGCAGGACAACAGAGCTGAGACAAAGGCTAATGGGTGGGACTTGTAAAAAAGTCTCTGTGACCGTTTGAGGCTGTCCCCTTAAGAAGAGGAATACTGTAGTCGGATGTTTGTAAACGAAAGACGGATCTAAACTAATTTTATTGGTAGATTGGGGGGAAGCACCTTTTGAACTGGGAGTGCAGCAGAGTATCCTGGGCATTCCTGCACTTTTCTGGTCAGTCTTGCTTTTCCCCCTTTGCAGCTCACAGCGTTCTGGGCTTCCGGCCAAGGCTTGACCTTGAAACTGATAAACTGCAAGGCCTGTATTAACTGCTTTCCAATTAACACATAACTACTTCTAACTTTTTTTCTCTTTTCCCTCTTTCTAACTCTCTCTGGGGAAAGGGGGAGAGAAGGGGGAGCAGAGGTGGGGAACCCCCTCAGCAGAGGGGGGAACTCTCATTTCTGTGCTACTTTATTGTATATTTTTGTATATATTGTAAATATTGTAAATTCTGTATATTCTCCTGCATATCCTATATTGCTTTGTAAATATACAGCACCCACTTCTTTGCTAATTCAGCTGTGAGGTTTTTTTTCCTTTCACTTTTCCGGGGGGAGGAGGCCTTTCCCTTCCAACCCTCTAAAGTCTCCTACGATCATACAGCTTCCTTGTCCATGTCCGCGTCTCCCATGTACTGAGGAGCCCAAAGATGGACACAGTACTCCAGGTGTGGCCTCACCAGTGCTGAGCAGAAAGGCATGATTACTTCCCTCAGTGTCACAGTCGGAGTGGCTGGAGAGCTCCCAAACAGAGAGGGACCTGGGTGTGCTGATAGACAGCCACCTGAATATGAGCCAACAGTGTGCCCAGGTGGCCAGGAGGGCCAATGGCATCCTGGCCTGCATTAGGAATAGTGTGGCCAGCAGGAGCAGGGAAGTCATTGTGCCCTGTACTCTGCTTTGGTTAGGCCGCACCTTGAGTACTGTGTCCAGTTCTGGGCCCCTCAGTTTAAGAAGGACAACGAAACACTTGAGCGTGTCCAGAGAAGGGCAACAAGGCTGGGGAGAGGCCTTGAACACAAGCCCTCTGAGGAGAGGCTGAGGGAGCTGGGATTGTTTAGCCTGGAGAAGAGGAGGCTCAGGGGTGACCTCATTGCCCTCTACAACTACCTGAAAGGTGGTTGTAGCCAGGAAGGGGTTGGCCTCTTCTCCCAGGCAACCAGCACCAGAACAAGGGGACACAGTCTCAAGCTGTGCCAGGGGAGGTTTAGACTCGAGGTGAGGAGGAAGTTCTTCACCGAGCGAGTCATTCGTCATTGGAACGGGTTGCCCAGGGAGGTGGTTGAGTCATCGACCCTGGAGGCATTCAAGGGGAGATTGGACGTGGCACTTGGTGCCATGGTCTAGTCATGGGGTCTGTGTTGGTAGGTTGGACTCGATGATCCTCGAGGTCCTTTCCAACCTTAGTGATACTGTGATACTGTGATACTGTGACACAGTATCATAGTATGAGTCAGGGTTGGAAGGGACCACAAGGATCATCTAGTTCCAACCCCCCTGCCATGGGCAGGGACACCCCACACTAGATGTCCTGGCAGTGTTCTTTATACCTCTGAGGTAACATCAAAGAGGAGTCTCATACTGTCTTCCCCCATACTCCTTCTGAAGCACCTGAGGTTTGCTATGGCTGTGCTGGAGGAGTGACCGTAATCAGAACTAAGACAGCTGTGAAAGCCAGCTGGGTCATAAAAATTTTAAATATCCTTGGCTTCATGGGTAGAAAAGCAGACAAGGAAGGCTTTGTCATCTTATTTCTTTGACTATGTTTCATATTTCACTTTTATTTCCCGGGAAGGATAGATACAGACAGACCACATTGATCTACGTCAGGAGAAGGTCCAGCCCTCACTAACACAACAAGAGAGAGCCAAGCCAGAACAAGCACTTTTCAGTTTAATTACTTTGCCTCAGCAATTTTGTTTTATCATAGTTGATGTAAGTGAAGGTGAGTGAAAAGGTCCTGGGAGCACAACATAAAAACAGCATGACACATGAAAGGCTTCAGCTTCCTCAAAGACAGATCAAGTCTGTCATCTTTATCTGACACTAATGGGGAGGTTTTTCATTACCACAGCCAAATTCTGCCCTTGGCTACCTGCCCATAAATCTTTTTGACATTTTCCAGTGGGAGGTGAGGCAGATAATCTGAGGGCAGAATCTGATGGGGAACTGGTAGAAGGACATAGAGGGGGCCCAATAATACACCCTGGGAACTCACACACTATTCTGACCTGTGCCTATCTGCTAGCTCACATGATGCCAGCTCATCCTTTTGTCCCTGGAGCTGGGGTGAAGGCAGGTGGTGAGTAGATTTACTAGGATTGAGAGAGATTGGCTGCATCTTGGATTTAATTGTCATTACTTGCTTAGCAACTTGCTTAGAAGTATCTGAAGGGGGCCTACAAGAAGGCTGGGGAAGGACTTCTCAGGATCTCAGGTAGTGATAAGACTAGGGGGAATGCAATGAAACTGGAGGTGGGGAGATTCAGGCTGGAGGTGAGGAGGAGGTTCTTCACCATGAGAGTGGTGAAGCCCTGGAATGGGTTGTCCAGGGAGGTGGTCAAGGCCCCGTCCCTGGAGGTGTTTAAGATCAGGCTGGACGAGGCTCTGGCCAGGCTGATGTAGTGTGGGGTGTCCCTGCCCATGGCAGGGGGGTTGGAACTAGATGATCCTTGTGGTCCCTTCCAACCCTGATTCATACTATGATACCATGATACTATGAACTTGTGGAGGTGGGCTCAGGGCTCATTTTACTACCATTGTTTGCACCAAGATGTCAGTGGTGTCTGAAACTGCTTCCACTTTTTACACCTGATCTTAATCTTTACACCTGCCTCTAGATATGGCATTTGAGTTACATACTTTGGAAGGAGCAATGTGTAGTGATCCTGAACATGATGCCACTGTACACTGAGGAGCTGGTGATCCATGCAGCACCTAATCAAAGTGGGTGTCTACACAACCTTCCTATGCAAGCTGAACCCAAGTCTCCCTTAAAAAGCATCACCAACTCAGGCAAAAAAAGATGTGGATGCATGAGCCAGAAAGATAATTTTAAAGAAAAGTTATTTTTGAGCACAGGATGAGCTTTAGCATGATTGCAGCATTTCTTTCTCTTGTAAAGATGTAAATGAGCCTACAACCCATCATTGCCAGAGCACAGCTAAAGTGTTGCAACAGGCAGAGAGGCATTTTATGATTACCTGAAATCCAGTGGGGAAATAGTGGTATAATTAAATAAAGACACACCACTGTGCAAGTGGGCTGGCCATACTTCTGCCCTACTGGGTTAATAAAAGTATCCACAGGGGATTGAATCAGTCATCAGCAAATTTGCAGATGACACCAAGTTGGGAGCAGATGTTGATCAGTTCGAGGGCAGATGGGCTCTGCAAAGGGACCTCGACCGACTGGACAGATGGGCAGAGTCCAATGGGATGGCATTCAACAAATCCAAGTGCTGAGTGCTGCACTTTGGCCACAGCAACCCCATGCAGAGCTACAGACTGGGGTCAGAGTGGCTGGAGAGCTCCCAAACAGAAAGGGACCTGGGGGTACTGATTGACAGCCACCTAAACATGAGCCAGCAGTGTGCCCAGGTGGCCAAGAAGGACAATGGCATCCTGGCCTGCATCAGGAATAGTGTGGCCAGCAGGAGCAGGGAAGTCATTGTGCCCCTGTACTCAGCACTGGTTAGGCCACACCTGGAGTCCTGTGTCCAGTTCTGTGCCCCTCAGTTTAAGAAGGATATCGAGACACTTGAGTGTCTCCAGAGAAGGGCAACGAGGCTGGGGAGAGGCCTTGAGCACAGCTCTATGAGAAGAGGCTGAGGGAGCTGGGATTGCTTAGACTGTAGAAGAGGAGGCTCAGGGGTGACCTCATTGCTGTCTACAACTACCTGAAGGGTGGTTGTAGCCAGGAAGGGGTTGGTCTCTTCTCCCAGGCAACCAGCACCAGAACAAGAGGACACAGTCTCAAGCTGCACCAGGGGAAGTTTAGGCTAGAGGTGAGGAGAAAGTTCTTCATCAAGAGAGTCATTGCCCACTGGAATGTGCTGCCCAGGGAGGTGGTGGAGTCACCATCCCTGGAGGTGTTCAAGAGGGGACTGGACGTGGCACTTGGTGCTATGGTTTAGTCACGAGGTGTTGGGTGACAGGTTGGACTTGATGATCTTTGAGGTCTCTTCCAACCTTGGTGATTCTGTGATTCTGTGATTGTTCAAGGAATTGTTTTTAAAATCCTGTGTCTAAATTGGAAGCCTGCCAATAGGAAGCACAAATAATGGCCTGGGGTAGAGGAGGCTCCTTCACCTAGGTTCCTTTAACTGTTCCTGTGCCTCACAGATTGATCTGGGTACATCCAAGCTCAAGGATAAGCCTCAGGCTGGTAGGATGGGTTGCACAGGTGCAGCAGACAACATGCCATTGCTGCTGTTTGTTCACCTCTAATAAATCTTCTAGCCTCAATTTTGTGCAAAATGACTGATTTCATACATTGGCTTATACATTACCGTGGGAGTTGGACAGCAAATTATTATATTGCTTGCATTTCTTGGCTGCTGTGCAGGGCAAGCTGGAGAGCAGAACTGAGGCAGGAAATTATTTATATGTGGTTGCAGTTCACAGGAAGGCCAAAGATGAATCAGGGCCCTCTGACAGGTTTTGTATGAACACAGGCCAAAAAGATGATCTCTGCCCTCAGATGCAGTTTAACTTCAAAGGTGCTGCTCCCTGAGCACAGCCCAGAGCAGCAGTGAGTGAAGGTTCCTGTTGTCTGCAGATGGAACTAGGGTGGTCTCGGTTGACTTCCCAGATCATCAGTATATAAATTGTCATGACACCTTTTCTGGCTTCCACAGAGGGCTCTCCATCCTAAGAGAGACACTCAGAGGTCTGAAAAGTTGTCCTCTGTCAAGGACACAGCCAGCTTCTGTAAGGTAAGGCCAGTATTACCTGTCCCTTGGAAGAAGCACTCACATGTTGCATGGCCACCAGGGACATTTAAGGAACATTTAGGACTGAGGCAGGAATTGGGGATAAGGGGGAAAAGTAGAAACATTTCACAAGATGAGGGTCTCACTGCTCTCCTCACTGTTAGCCAGCCCCTGCCAGTGGCCTTTATCAATTTCTTAATCCTTGGTCTATCCTATTACAGGTTTCAAAGGAATTAAGTTGCTTTAAGTTTTGTGAGTATCAGTTCCTGCATAGAGACAGGGTGACTTCAGCCAGCCCCTCTTCTGCCTGGCAGCAGCTATTTGACTCACAGGCAAAAGCATAGGTTGGGAAATCACCATCCGCATCACCCCATGTCATTTACAGTATGTTATGCCTGATTCTTGATTTTCAGGTCAAAAGACATGGGTAAAAAGTAGAGGGGTAAGGAAACACATTGCATTGTAGTGAAAGGGGGAGCTGGGAAGAAGCTGAAAATACTGTGCCAGATTTACAAGAGAAGGAAGAGTAGCAGAGGTGCTGCAGATCAAATCCTCTGTCATTTGAAGATTTCCAGTGAAGTGCAGAAAACTTCCTAAGAGCAATGGGTTTAGATACATTAAGGAGCAAGCTGCTCAGTTCTGGAGCCCCTATTCCAGGAAGGATCTGGACCTGCTGGATCACGTCCAGAGAAGGGCCACAAGGATGAGCAGAGGGCTGGAGCTCCTCTCCTATGAGGACAGACTGAGGGGGATGAGCAGAGGGCTGGAGCTCCTCTCCTATGAGGACAGACTGAGGGAGTTGGGATTGTTCAGTCTGGAGAAGAGAAGGCTCTGAGGTGACCTAATTGTGGCCTTCCAGTATTTGAAGGGGGCCTACAGGAAAGCTGGGGAGGGACATTTTAGGGTGTCAGGGAGTGATAGGACTAGGGGGAATGGAAAAAAATAGAAATGGGTAGATTCAGATTGGATGTCAGGAAAAAGATTTTCACCATGAGGACGGTGAGACACTGGAACAGGTTGCCCAGGGAGCTGGTGGAAGCCTCATCCCTGGAGGTTTTTAAAGCCAGGCTGGATGTGGCTCTGAGCAAGCTGATCTAGTATGAGTTGTCCCTGCCCATGTCAGGGGAGGTTGGAACTGGATGATCCTTGAGGTCCCTTCCAACCCTGACAATTCTATGAAAACATAAGGCAGAGGGGGAGGCTTCTCTGAGGCCAGGGGTCTGGGTTCCCTCAGTGCAGATAGTGCTGGGAGAAGAACAACATGTTCTTGTGCAGTTATGGTAGAAATATAGGAAAGACTAGGGAAAGACAGGTCTATGAGAATATATGTTTGTAATTAGTTCAAACTCCCTTTCTGTTGTGTTAAATACCAGATGCTAATGAGGTAATACCATTCACCCAGGCTTATTATGCGCCGCTTCCCTTCGAAGGTGATTTGCATCACCTAATCATTTGTGTCACATGAATAGAATGGGGCTTGTGAGATAGAGGATGTCTTATTTAGCAGTACAGCTGACCTTTTCTCTGTATTTCAGGCACTTTATTACAGTTGGTAATTGATACCAGATTGAAGGTGCCCTTGGTAAAGAAAACAGTCCAAACCCTGTCTCCAGAACAGACATTTTCTTCCTAATTCAATCTTCTACTTTTTAAACCTTTCAGATCCGATTATGTGCTAATGCTACCAGCTTTAGGTTACACATCTAAATCACCAGCACTGCAAGGATGACTGGAAAATGTATTCTATAATGAGTCTCATGTTTTTCGTTCCTCAAACTCATACTCATTTATCAGTAGGAGACAAAAGGAGAAGAAAAAAATATAGGACAACATAAAAAAAATCTCAGCTCGGGTGAGGCCACACCTTGAGTATTGAGTCCACTTTTGGGCACCTCAATACAAGAGAGATGTAGAGGTGCTGGAGACAGTGAAGAGGAGGGCAACAAAGCTAGGGAAGGGTCTGGGGAATAAATCTGATGAAATGTGACTGAAGGAGCTGGGGATGGTTAGTTTGGAAAAGAGGAGGCTGAGGAGAGACCTCATTGTGGTCTACAACTACCTGAAAGGACTTTGTGGAGAGGCTGGTGCTGGCCTGTTCTCACAGGTGATTAATGACAGAACAAGGGGGAATGGCCTCAAGCTGTGACTGGGTAGGTTTAGACTGCATATTAGGAAAAAAAAATCACAGAAATCCCAGACATGGGAATGTGCTGCCAGGGAGGTGGTTGAGTCCCCAACCCTGGATGTATTTAAAGGTGGTTTGGATGTGGTGCTTGGGGATATGGTTTAGGGGTGAACCTTGTAGAGTAGGGGTAATGGTTGGACTTGGTGATCCTGAGGGTCATTTCCAACCTGAATGTTTCTGTGATTCAGTGTTAGGCCACACCTTGAGTCCTGTGTCCAGTTCTGGACCCCTCAATTTAACAAGAACATTAAGATACTTGAATGTGTCCAGAGAAGGGCAACGAGGCTGGGGAGAGGCCTCGAGAATAAGCCCTATGAGGAGAGGCTGAGGGAGCTGGGGTTGCTTAGCCTGGAGAAGAGGAGACTCAGGGGTGACCTTAGTGCTCTCTACAACTACCTGAAGGGAGGTTGTAGACAGGCAGAGGTTGCTCTCTTCTCCCAGGCAACCAGCACCAGAACAAGAGGACACAGTCTCAAGCTGCACCAGGGGAAGTTTAGGCTGGAGGTGAGGAGAAAGTTCTTCATCGAGAGAGTCATTAGCCATTGGAATGTGCTGCCCAGGGAGGTGGTGGAGTCACCATCCCTGGAGGTGTTAAGAGGGGATTGGACACGACATTTGGTGCCATGGTTTAGTAGCCATGAGGTCTTGGGTGACAGGTTGGACTTGGTGATCTTTGAGGTCTCTTCCAACCTTGGTGATTCTGTGATTCTGAAAACAAAACAAAGTACACTGTGTCACTGAACACTGTCTTCATGGAGACAAGAGCTACTCTTGTATTCAGAGCAAGATCTAATATATATATTTATTTACACAGAAATAGCTGGTGACAGCTGGTGGGTTTGGTTTTAATGAAAGGCATTCATTTTAAACTTTCCTAACCTGTATTAATAAAGAAACCACAATGGTTTTAACAATAAGTAGTCAGAATTAGACTGGCAGAGCTGTAGGTTTATGTCATCCTGCCAGAAGTGAATTGCTCATGAATCTGAAAGCAGCAATTCGCAGCAAGCCAAGCAGTGGTTGCTTACATCACTCACCAGGTGCTTGGTCCAAGCCATGTTTAAACCAAACAAACCAAACTTTAGAGCATGGGAGATCAAGAGTCTCACTTAATCTTGACAATTATCTGGCTTTATAGTCTCTCTGCTGATTGCATTTTGCACACAAATGTTCTGGGGGGTGGTGGTTGAAAATAAGGCAAAGAAAAAGAGTACAGGCAATGACAGTTCACTGTCTCTTCTGATACAAGAACCAGATAGCAGCAGACAAAAATAGCAGGTGGTAAATAAAAGATTCAGAACAAATAAAAGCCCTCTTTAAAATTGTTTGAAGCTGTCTTGACATAATCACAAGTTTGGGGGAAGACTGACAGACAGATGACTGCATTAAAAAAATAATGTAAAAAACAAGAGAGAGAGAGAGAGTTTTCCCCTGAGTACCAAAGCATCCATTTAAAACAAGACAGACATCTTCCTTAGCCCAGGCTGTGCATGCCTGTCTGGCAGAGAGAATTTATGCATGCTCACTGCTTCCTGCAGATGCTGAGGGCACTCAGCCCAGAGAGGAGGATGAGCCCCAGCTAAGACCTTTGCTGAGTCTGCCCACAGGCTCTGCTGGGGGCTGATACTGGGCCAGGGTGATGCCCCCGAAGCAGTTCTGTGCTTGCAGAGGGAGTGCTCAGAGCTAGGCTGGGGCACAGGGTGGTGTGAAAGCACCCAAGTGCAGGTGAAAAACCACGTCGTCACTTTGCTGCCTGGAGTCAATGTGACTGATGTGCTGATGCTGACATGTTCTGTGTCATGCCTGCTGTAGTTGAAAAGCTGGGTGATGGGAAGAGAGCCACACTTTGCAAAAGAAAAACAGGGAGCATCTGTGCATTTTTGTGGTCTCCAAGTTGCTAATAAGCAGGTAAGCACTGGTCATGCCTCACCACAATTTGGCAGAGAGCACAAAATCAAAGGGGTCTTGACATTACCCTTCCCAGTTCCACACACCGAGGGCCACTACTTTCTGACAAGCTGAAAACCAGTTGGCATCCTCCAGAATGCCGACTTGGCTGTCACAGGATGTTAGGAGTTGGAAGGGACCTCCAAAGGTCATTGAGTCCAACCCCCTCTGCCTGAGCAGGACCACAGAATCTAGCACAGGTTGCACTGGAATGCATCCAGACAGGTCTTGAAAGTTTCCAGAGAAGGAGATAGAATAGAATAGAATAGAATAGAATAGAATAGAATAGAATAGAATAGAATAGAATAGAATAGAATAGAATAGAATAGAATAGAATAGAATAGAATAGAATAGAATACGCCAGGTTGGAAGAGACCTTCAAGATCATCACGTCCAACCTATCATCCAACACCACCTAATCAACTAACCCATGGCACCAAGCACCCTGTCAAGTCTCCTCCTGAACACCTCCAGCGATGGTAATTCCACCACCTCCCTGGGCAGCACATTCCAGTGGGCAATCACTCTCTCTGTATAGAACTTCCTCCTGACCTCCAGCCTGAACTTCCCCTGGTGCAGCCTGAGACTGTGTCCTCTTGTTCTGGTGCTGGCTGCCTGAGAGAAGAGACCAACCTCTGCCTGTCTACAACCTCCTTTCAGGTAGTTGTAGAGAGCACTAAGGTCACCCCTGAGTCTCCTCTTCTCCAGGCTAAGCAGCCCCAGCTCCCTCAGCCTCTCCTCACAGGGCTGTGTTCCAAGCCCCTCACCTACTTGGTTGCCCTTCTCTGGACTCGTTCCAGCAAGTCAACCTCCTTCCTAAACTGAAGGGCCCAGAACTGGACACAGGACTCGAGGTGTGGCCTAACCAGTGCAGCACACAGGGGCAGAATGACCTCCCTGCTTTTGCTGGCCACACTGTTCCTGATACAGGCCAGGATGCCATTGGCCCTCCTGGCTGCCTGGGCACACTGCAGGCTCATGTTCAGCCTCCCATCCACCAGCACCCCCAGGTCCCTCTCTACCTGGCTGCTCTCCAGCCACTCTGACCCCAGCCTGTAGCTCTGCATGGGGTTGTTGTGGCTGATGTGCAGAACCTGGCACTTGGATGTGTTCAATCTCATGCCCTTGGACTCTGCCCATCTGTCCAGCCTGTCAAGATCCCTTTGCAGAGCCTCTCTACCCTCCAGCAGATCAACTCCTGCCCCCAGCTTGGTGTCGTCTGCAGTCTCCCTGGGGAGATGCCTTCATCAAGTCATCAGGCCTTTGCCACCCGTGCCTGCAAATACACCATCAAGAACCCTGACAATTCTGTGATTCTATGAAATGCTGCTGATAGGGAACTTCAGTTGCAGTTTCAACAGAAAGCTGAAGAGATTTCCAAAGAGGTCCTCTGCAGCAGTTTGTTGTGGCAACATAAATAGTAATGAATATGAAAATATCAAAGGGGGTGTAAAAAATAATAACAGCTAGCAGCACAAATATTGCTGCTCCAATACTTGCAAGCTATCAATTAAAAAAACTAATAAAAACAACAATGCTTCTAATTTTGGGTAATCACTATGCTAGTGATGGCCAATTAGGCTAATGAATTGCCAGCAAAACAACTGAAAGCACCTGTGCAATGATGCATTTGTTTCTCCCTCCCAGACATTTCACTTGCACAGGTTTATTAAGACATAATAATCCTTCTTGGAAATCAACTGCTAATTTACGTAGGAAATCAAACAGAGAAATATATTTTCCATGCAGTGCAGGGACTTAAAAAAGAAAAGGAAGAGTGGTACAGGAATATATATATGTCGTGTAATACAAAGTTAAAGTGAGACAGGATTGAAGAGATTGGCTGGAGGGCTGTGCTCAGAGAGTGGTGGTGAATGGTGCCACATCCTCCAGGCAGCCAGGCACTAGTGGTGTCCCCCAGGGATCAGTTCTGGGGCCCATCCTTTTCAATATCTTTATTGATGATCTAGATGAGGGGATTGAGTCAGTCATCAGCAAATTTGCAGATGACACCAAGTTGGGAGCAGACGTTGATAAGTTAGAGGGTAGAAAGGCTCTGCAGAGGGACCTTGACAGGCTGGACAGATGGGCAGAGTCCAACAGGATGGCATTCAACAAATCCAAGTGCCGGGTGCTGCACTTTGGCCACAACAGCCCCATGCAGAGCTACAGACTGGGGTCAGAGTGGCTGGAGAGCTGCCAAACAAAATGGGACCTGGGGGTGCTGATTGACAGCCACCTAAACATGAGCCAGCAGTGTGCCCAGGTGGCCAAGAAGGCCAATGGCATCCTGGTCTGCATCAATAATAGTGTGGCCAGCAGGAGCAGGGAAGTCATTGTGCCCCTGTACTCAGCACTGGTCAGGCCACACCTTGAGTCCTGTGTCCAGTTCTGGGCCCCTCAGTTTAAGAAGGACATTGAGACTCTTGAACGTGTCCAGAGAAGTGCAACAAGGCTGGGGAGAGGCCTTGAACACAAGGCCTACGTTAGCCTGGAGAAGAAGAGTCTCAGGGGGGACTTCATTGCTGTCTACAACTACCTGAAGGGAGGTTCTAGCCAGGAGGGGGCTGGTCTCTTCTCCCAAGCAACCAGCACCAGAACAAGAGGACACAGATCAAGCTGCACCAGGGGAAGTTTAGGATTGAGGTGAGGAGAAAGTTCTTCAGTGAGAGAGTTGTTAGCCACTGGAATGTGCTGCCCAGAGAGGTGGTGGGGTCACCATCCCTTGAGGTGTTTAAGAGGCGATAGGACGTGACACTTGGTGCCATGGTTTAGTAGTCATGAGGTGTTATGTGACAGGTTGGACTTGATGATCTTTGAGGTCTTTTCCAACCTTGTTGATTCTATGATTCTATGAAGGAGTGAATGAACAGTTGAGTCTATGAATTAGGCTCAGGATGGACTCACAGGACTGTAAGGCCAGCTGAAGATTGATTTCTGGGATTTGTGAGCCTCACAATCTCAAGATAACAGAAGTGCATCAAAGAGAAGCGTTAAGGTTAGAAGCCAAGCAAAGGGAATTTAGGAACTGGCAAGACCAAGGTCATCAAGGTTTTTTTTCTTCCTACATATAATATGTCAAAGAATCACAGAATCACCAAGGTTGGAAAAGACCTCAGAGATCATCAAGTCCAACCTGTCACCACAGACCTCATGACTAAACTATGTCTCAGCTCTCTAAATCCTGTGGCAGTTTAGGCTAGGTGCCTCCTAAACTGGAGCCACAGAGTTACACCTCCAGTGTCCAGAGTGTCCAGCCTGGTGGGTGGACACAGGAAATAGCACATTTCTACCCATAAATCCTGCACCTTTATCAATCTGGCTGCAAAGTTATTGTCTCTCTCTTTCTTCCCTCTCTGCTCCCATGGTAGATGCTTTCTTATCTGATAACAGTGGGGGAGCACCTCAGGCCTCTTTGCTCTGCTTAGGCCAGGATAAGAAAGGAGGTGGCAGTTTTAGGCCTGGCCACCATGAGACCAGCCTAAGAAATGTGAGGAGAAGAGAGAGCCCTGGGGGGTTTGGCTGCACCCCAGGTGGGGAGAAGGGAAGCATTGGGGTTTTGGTGTGGTTTAAAGGAACTCTGTACGCTTTGGATATGCTCACCACTAATGCTTTGTAGTTTTTGTAGTGTGTTAATTGCTTTTCCATTTAAACTGTCCATGACTATCCAATCCATTTGTGTGAGCATCATTCTTTTGCCCCTTTGGGGCAATAGAGCATCTGTCCTGCTCTAAACTGGGACAATCCTAATGCTAAAACCATGGGAGGAGTCCAGGTGAGATTGAAGTTCAAAGCATCATGGGTGTCCCAGATGAGAAAGTAATGTCTGGATGGAGCAATGTTAGTGCAGTGCTGTGCTTCCCTTGGCCTGCCTTTTGCATCCCCAATGTCCCTAGAGCTGAAGGCTTTGTGGTCCTCTGAACCTTAACCTTAAAGCCTACCCTAATGGCAGCTTCTCTCCATAGAGCAACTTTCTCTATGAATGTCAAAAGCAAAGTAGTTCGTCACAGAGTTAAAAATAGGCACAGATTAAGCAGGATTGGAATGAAAGCCTCTTGCTCAAATCTAAGGCACATTCAAATACAGACAGAATGCAATTTCTCTTCCTATTTTCTTAGCTATATTGGAAATGTGCACAAATAGGTCTCAGATGTGGTGGTAAAGTCTGTTTCTCTATATTTTCTTCAAGTTCTCTGGATAACTTCTGGCTCTGATTGCAAAATACCTCCTCATCATTTTAATCAGGGCCAAATTTCCTCCTAAGCTTTTCTTTCTCAGAATTAGCATATTTGAAATGAAGATCCTTTTAAACATTGCAGGGCTGGGATCCTTTGACCAGAAAAAGACAAACCAAAACTCCCTGCTCAAGTTTCCCAAACTGTCTGTTAGTACAGAATATTTGCCATCTCATGTGGTTGCTCTTGTCTATGAGAACGTCAGTGAGAACACGCAGAGCTTTTCCTTTCCCACCAGAGTTATCAAAAGCACTTCGCTTCTCAGATTCTCAGCCTGCTCACATGGGTTATGTGTTGAGGGGATAAAGCCTGTAGGGTAGAGGAACAGTGGATTGTAAAGCTAGAGTAAGGTAAAGACTGTGGAAAAAAAGAAACCCAAGTGATAGGCTACACAAAGATCTATGAGTGGTACTGTAGGAGGTAGCTAAGCATCCAGTGGAAGCAGAAGTTCCCTGGCCAAGATGGGATGGGATAGGATAGGATAGGATAGGATAGGATGGGATAGGATAGGATAGGATAGGATAGGATAGGATAGGATAGGATAGGATAGGATAGGATAGGATAGGATAGGATAGGATAGGATAGGATAGACCAGACCAGGTTGGAACAGATCTTCAAGATCATTGCGTCCAACCTATCATCAAACACCACCTAATCAACTAAACCATGGCACCAAGCACCCCATCAAGTCTCCTCCTGAACACCTCCAATGATGCTGACTCCACCACCTCCCTGGGCAGCCCATTCCAATGGGCAATTACTCTCTCTGTATAGAACTTCTTCCTAACATCCAACCTAAACCTCCCCTGGCACAGCCTGAGACTGTGTCCTCTTGTTCTGGTGCTGGCTGCCTGGGAGAAGAGACCAACCTCTGCCTGTCTACAGCCTCCCTTCAGGTAGTTGTAGAGAGCAATAAGGTCACCCCTGAGTCTCCTCTTCTCCAGGCTAAGCAATCCCAGCTCCCTCAGTCTTTCCTCATAGGGCTTGTGTTCCAAACCCCTCACCAACTTTGTTGCCCTTCTCTGTACACTTTCCAGCAAGTCAACCTCCTTCCGAAACTGAGGGGCCCAGAACTGGACACAGGACTCGAGGTGTGGCCTAATCAGTGCAGTGTACAGGGGCAGAATGACCTCCCTGCTCCTGCTGGCCACACTGTTCTTGATGCAGGCCAGGATGCCAGGCCCTCTTGGCTGCCTGGGCACACTGCAAGTATGGTAGTGGTTCAGTCTCACCACCATTTGCTTTTTGGTTGAGGGAGCTGGGATAGTTTAGCCTAGAGAAGAGGAGGCTCAGGGGAGACCTTATTACTGTCTACAACTACCTATCCCAGTTGGTCTGTGTAGTGGTAACTTTATGGTTTATGTGCTTACCTGGCCCTACTCAGGTCCCTGCTCCTGCCCTGCAGATCTCCTGTTGGAGGGCACAGTGTCAAGCTGCACTAGGGAAGGTTTAGGCTGGATGTTAGGAAGACATTCTTCACAGAAAGAGAGATTGGCCATTGGAATGGGCTGTCCAGGAAGGTGGTGGAGTCACCATCACTGGAAGTGTTTAAGAAGAGACTGGATGAGGCACTTAGTGCCATGGTTTGGTTGATTAGATGGTGTTGGGTGATAGGTTGGACTCAATGATCTCAATGTCCTTTTCCAACCTGGTTAATTCTGTGTTCTGAAGCTGGGGAAGGGTCTGGAGAATAAATCTTAGGAAGAGCAACTGAAGGAGCTGGGGCAATTTAGTTTGGAAAAGAGGAGGCTGAGGGGAAACCTCATTGCTCTCTACAACTATCTGAAAGGACCTCGTGGAAGAGGCTAGTGCTGGTCTCTTCTCACAGGTAATTAATGATAGAACAAGAGGGAATGGCCTCAAGCTGTGACTGGGTAGGTTTAGACTGGCCATTAGGAAACATTTTTTCAGGGCAAGAGTGGTCAGGCCTCGGAATGTGCTGCCCATGGAGGTGGTTGATCCCCAACCCTGGATGTGTTTAAAGGTGGTTTGGATGTGGTGCTGAGGGATATGGTTTACAGGTGAACCTTGTAGAGTAGGGTTAATGGTTGGACTTGGTGATCCTAAGGGGCTTTTCTAGCCTGAATATTTCTCCGATTGTGTGATTTAAACAAACAAACCAAGTACGAACCCTAAAGTACAGGTGTAAGTGGCTTTGCCCACAAACAGATTGATGTGGCCAGTTCCTGGAAGTGTCTAGCTGGTACAGTCACCTGGATTGTATAAATTATCCCAAAGGACAGATCAACACAAAATCCATCGTCAGTTCTTCATGCCATGAGGCAAGTTCTTCATTATGCTAAGGCCATCTGTGCTCTTCACAAAAACCCCTGGCTCGACAGCCCAGCACCTCATGGCTGTCAGGACCAGAGCCTATCTTGAGAGAATTTGTTTCCTATGGAGAAGTCATCACACTTCCTGATGCAAAGCTCCAGGGGCCAAGTCCAAAAAGTGCAGAAATATGTCAAATATTCTTTATGCATCAGGATTTAGTTCCAGCAGCGGCCTTGCCTTCATGCACTCCTGCCAGCTGACTTCTTTATCACCTTGGGGAGGGAAGATTTGTCCTTTATCTTTACACTTCAGCTCTCTGCACATTATTCTTCAGCAAACATTTAAATTCAACATGAGTCCATAAGAAACCTTTTTTTCTCCCCCCCCCCCACCAGTAGATCCCTTTGCTTAGCTGCAGCTTACTCAGCCTCTCTGCAATCATTTACCCAGGTTTCAAATTCTTTTTCAGTGTTCCTAGGCTCAATTTGAAACTGTTGTAGGAAACAGCAAAGATAGTTTTAAGAAATATTTTATTCCTCTTCCCCTCATTTCACTCTTTCCCCTCCCATCAATTCTCCAGCCTACTTTATTCATTTTCTTCCTAAAAGGATTTTCTGTACTATTAGGAACTGGCTGGAGAGTGGTGGTGAATGATGCCACATCCAGCTGGCAGCCACTCACTAGTGGTGACCCCAAGGACCAGTGCTGGACCCCATGCTCTTTAATATCTCTGTTGATGATCTGGATGAGGGCATTGAGTCCATCATCAGTAAATTTGCTGACGACACCAAGCTGGGGGCAAGAGTTGATCTGCTGGAGGGTAGAGAGGCTCTGCAGAGAGACCTTGACAGGCTGGACAGATGGGCAGAATCCAACGGCATGAGATTTAACACATCCAAATGCCGGGTTCTGCACATTGGCCACAACAACCCCATGCAGTGCTACAGGCTGGGGTCAGAGTGGCTGGAGAGCAGCCAGGCAGAGAGGGACCTGGGGGTGCTGGTTGATGGTAGGCTTAACATGAGCCTGCAGTGTGCCCAGGCAGCCAAGAGGGCCAATGGCATCCTGGCCTGCATCAAGAACACTGTGGCCAGCAGGAGCAGGGAGGTCATTCTGCCCCTGTACACTGCACTGGTTAGGCCACACCTCGAGTACTGTGTCCAGTTCTGGGCCCCTCAGTTTAGGAAGGATGTTGACTTGCTGGAACGAGTCCAGAGAAGAGCAACAAAGTTGGTGAGGGGTTTGGAACACAAGCCCTATGAGGAGAGGCTGAGGGAGCTGGGGTTGCTTAGCCTGGAGAAGAGGAGACTCAGGGGTGACCTTATCACTCTCTACAACTACCTGAAGGGAGGTTGTAGACAGGCTGATGATGGTCTCTTCTCCCAGGCACCCAGTACCAGAACAAGAGGACACAGTCTCAAGCTGCACCAGGGGAGGTTCAGGTTGGATGTTAGGAAGAAGTTCTATACAGAAAGAGTGATTGCGCTATGGAACGGGTTGCCCAGGGAGGTGGTGGAGTCGCCGTCATTGAAGGTGTTCAGAAGGAGACTTGACGGGGTGCTTGGTGCCATGGGTTAGCTGTTTGGGTGGGTTGGATTGGTTGATGGGTTGGACACGATGATCTTGAAGGTCTCTTCCAACCTGGTTTGGTTTATTCTAAAGATGAGGGCATTGAGTCCATCATCAATACATTTGCAGATGACACCAAGCTGGGGGCAGATGTTGATCTGTTAGAGAGTAGGAGAGATCTGCAGAGGGACCTTGACAGGCTGGACAGAATGACAGAGTCCAAGGGCATGAGAATGAACACATCTAAGTGCCAGGTTCTGCACATCGTCCACAACAACCCCATGCAGAGCTACAGGCTGGGGACAGAGTGGCTGGAGAGCAGCCAGGCAGAAAAGGACCTGGGGGTACTGGTTGATAGTAGGCTGAACATGAGCCTGCAGTGTGCCCAGGTGGCCAAAAAGGTAAATGGCATCCTGGAATGCATCAGGAACAGTGTGGCCAGCAGGAACAGGGAAGTCATTTTGCCCCTGGACTCAGCACTGGTTAGGCCACAGCTTGAGTACTGTGTCCAGTTCTGGGCCCCTCAGTTTAGGAAAGATGTTGACTTGCTGGAAAGTGTCCAGAGAAGGGCAACAAAGCTCATTGAGGGGTTTGTAGCACAAGCCCTATGAGGAGAGGCTGAGGGAGCTGGGGTTGCTTAACCTGGGGAAGAGGAGGCTCAGGGGAGACCTTATTGCTGTCTACCACTCCCTGAAGGGAGGTTGTAGCCAGGAAGGGGTTGGTCTCTTCTCCCAGGCAACCAGCACCAGAACAAGAGAACACAGTCTCAAGCTGCACTAGGGGAGGTTTGGGCTGGATGTTAGGAAGAAGTCCTTCATAGAAAGAGAGATTGGCCTTTGGAACATGCTGCCCAGGGAGGTGGTGGAGTCACCGTCCCTGGAGGTGTATAAAAAGAGCCTGGATGGGGTGCTTGGTGCCATGGTTTAGTTGATTAGATAGTGCTGGATGACAGGTTGGACTCAATGATCTTGAAGGTCTCTTCCAACCTGGTTAATTCTATTCTATTCTATTCTATTCCATTCTATTCTATTCTATTCTATTCTATTCTATTCTATTCTATTCTATTCTAGTCTAGTCTAGTCTAGTCTAGTCTATTCCATTCCATTCCATTCCATCCCATCCCATCCCATCCCATCCCATCCCATTCCATTCCATACCATACCATTCCATTCCATCTAAAAATTGTTCATATTCCTGTTTAGTCTACAGCACTCTCAGAGGCAAAACCATTTCATGTTTTGCTCTTCAGTCATTCCTTAATCACAAATCACAGTGTAAATTCTCCACCGTGGAAGTCGGTGAGGCTCTGCTAATTCTCTCTAGCAAACCCCCTCTGATGTGAAATTTCTCACACTTCACAGGCAGTAAATCTATTTGGATATAACCTGCTTTTTAAAAATTATATACCATTTTCTTATTTATTATGACTACTTGAAACCCTGGGTTCTTCACTTTGGACAACATCAATAAGTAATTTAACGGCCCGGGGAAATTAATAACACTCACCACTGAGCTTCATTGTCAGGCCACAGACCTCCTGATCTCAACAAATTGCTTGGCACAGTCTCAGCATCCATTATTTATCTGTGGATGGCATCTTTTTTTTTGCTCTCTATGATGGAATACTCAGAAATAATTCAACTGTAAGGAAAGTTACCTTGTCAAAAAGTCAGCATCTTAACAATTCAAGAGAAAATTTGTGCGATAGGAACTGCTGGAGAGGAAGAAAGTGTATTTGAAGAAGTAATACTCCTCCAGAATAAGTCAGAGATTTGGAGTACTAATAAAAAGTGGAACATTTATCAGCTAGGCTGATCCTGGGAGAGATTGACAGGGTGTTAAACTGTACTAACTTTAATTGCGTTAAATAACATGATCACACAGTTGCTCCCAAAACAATGAGAAATGAATGGAATTGGAAATGGAATGGAATGGAAGAATAGAATAGAATAGAATAGAATAGAATAGAATAGAATAGAATAGAATAGAATAGAATAGAATATAA
>NW_027144401.1:0-37933 GCF_026170545.1 Melanerpes formicivorus | reverse complement strand
CTCCATGGGAACTGGGAGCAGCTGGGGTGGCCTCTAGCAGGCCTGCAGCCAGCAGGCAGTGGAGTATTGATCAGCCTTAGGGGTTTGGACTCTCAGATCTGCTTGGGTTGGAGAGGACCTCTAAGGCCATCAAACCAACACCACCATGGCCTTAGGCCACGGCCCAGCCACTGAGAGATGCCGTGAGGGTGGGGGAGACACTGGGATGGGCTGCCCAAGAGGATGCCTCCCCCCTGGGGGTGCTCAAGGCCAGGCTGGATGAAGCCTTGAGCGAGCTTGGGGCTGCTGGGAGGTGTCCATGGTGGAGCAGATGACCTCTAAGGATCCCTCCCAACCCATTCCACTCTATGGGCTTCAGTTCACTGAGCTTGATTTCCCTCCACCACAGCCTGGGGATGGGAGCCCCCTCCCCAGAGCAAGACCCTCAAAGGCAGCCCCAAGCTGCCAGCCTGTGGCTCCTGTGGGCATTGCCCTCCTGGCTTGCTCTCCACCTCACCCAGCTGTGACCACCTGAGAGCTTTGCTGCCTGCTGCATGCAGCCCATGGAGCTCAACCTCCTCCCACCCTCAGGTGGACAGAGAGGGCTCTGAAGATAGATTTTCCTCCCCTCATGGGCAGCCCAGGTGGCTGAGGCAGGCTGAGGAGCATTTGAACCAGGCTGGATCCCACCCTGGGCTGCAGCTGAGCTCTGCTGTGTCGGCTATGACCACCTGAGAGCTTTGCTGCTTGCTGCATGCAGCCCATGGAGCTCAACCTTCTCCCACGCTCAGGTGGACAGAGAGGGCTCTGAAGAAGCCTTTATCCCTCCTCAGGTGGCTGAGTCAGGCTGAGGAGCATTGAACCAGGCTGGATCCCACCCTGGGCTGCAGCTGAGCTCTGCTGTGTCGGCTATGACCACCTGAGAGCTTTGCTGCCTGCTGCATGCAGCCCATGGAGCTCAACCTTCTCCACGCTCAGGTGGACAGAGAGGGCTCTGAAGAAGCCTTTATCCCTCCTCAGGTGGCTGAGTCAGGCTGAGGAGCATTGAACCAGGCTGGATCCCACCCTGGGCTGCAGCTGAGCTCTGCTGAGTCAGCACTTTCCTTTTTTTGGGTGGTTTTGTTCCCCCCTGGGGCTCCTTTTCCACCTGAAACTTGCCCTTTTCTTGGCTAAAGACTGCCTGGGAGTCCCTCCTCAAGCATGGTCATGAGGCAGCTCCTCCTGGCACCCAGGCAGGAGAAACTCATCTCTTCCCCTCTCACCCTCAGCCCAGGGTGGAGGCTCTGTGGTCTTCACTCACCTGGAAGGAATTTCAGAGGGTAATTAACCAAAGGCAGAGCTGAGAGCAGCCAGGAGCTGTAGCTACAGGTTTTGGGGTATGGGATGATGGCAAAGGCAGAGGGGAGGGGTGGGGTGGGGAGGGGGGTCCCCACCCTGCTGCGGGGATGAGACAAAGGTTTCCATGCAGGCTCCTGGGGGAGTGGCTCCTGGGCAGCTCCGGGCGTGGGAGGGCTCCGCGGCAGAGAGCTTGCGGCCGTAGGAGCTGCAGCCCCCTGCGCCGGGGCACTGAGCCTCTGCTTGCTCACTCCTGGAGCCTCTGCTCGCTCCCGGAGCCTCTGCTTGCTCCAGAGCCTCTGCTTGCTCCCAGAGCCTCTGCTTGCTCCCAGAGCCTCTGCTCGCTCCCAGAGCCTCTGCTCACTCCTGGAGCCTCTGCTCGCTCCCAGAGCCTCTGCTCGCTCCCGGAGCCTCTGCTCCGCTCCCAGAGCCTGCTGCTCACATCCTGGAGCCTCTGCTCGCTCCCAGAGCCTCTGCTCGCCTCCCGGAGCCTCTGCTTGCTCCCAGAGCCTCTGCTCGCTCCCAGAGCCTCTGCTCACTCCTGGAGCCTCTGCTCGCTCCCAGAGCCTCTGCTCACTCCTGGAGCCTCTGCTCGCTTCCCAGAGCCTCTGCTCGCTCCCGGAGCCTCTGCTCGCTCCCAGAGCCTCTGCTTGCTCCCGGAGCCTCTGCTCGCTCCTGGAGCCTCTGCTCGCTCGCTCCCAGAGCCCTCTGCTCGCTCCTGGAGCCTCTGCTTGCTCCTGGAGCCTCTGCTCGCTCGCTCCCCGGAGCCTCTGCTCGCTCCTGGAGCCTCTGCTCGCTCACTCCCGGAGCCTCTGCTTGCTCACTCCCCCGGAGCCTCTGCTTGCTCCCAGAGCCTCTGCTCACTCCTGGAGCTTCTGCTCACTCGCTCCTGGAACCTCTGCTTGCTCCTGCTGCTCACTCCCGGAGCCTCTGCTTGCTCACTCCCGGAGCCTCTGCTTGCTCCCAGAGCCTCTGCTCACTCCTGGAGCTTCTGCTCACCTCGCTCCTGGAACCTCTGCTTGCTCCTGCTGCTCACTCCCGGAGCCTCTGCTTGCTCACTCCAGGAGCCTCTGCTTGCTCCCAGAGCCTCTGCTCACTCCTGGAGCCTCTGCTTGCTCCTGGACCCTCTGCTCATTCCTGCTGCTCACTCCTGGAGCCTCTGCTCACTCCTGGAGCCTCTGCTCACTCCTGGAGCCTCTGCTCGTTCCTGCTGCTTGCTCCTGGAGCCTCTGCTCGCTCCAGGAGCCACTGCTCACTCTGGCTGCTCCTCCTCAGCAAATAAAACAGAGCCCTGAGCGGGGAGGACCCCACTGCGTGGCAGCCCCCAGGAGATAGCTGAGGCCTTTTGCCAGGCTGAGCAGGCTCCAAAGTCCCCCTTCTTCCTCTTCTTTCTCCCCCCTTTTCCCTTCCCCTCTTTCCCCCGCTTCCCTCCCCTCCTTTCCCCTTCCCTCCCCTCTTTCCCCTTCCTTCCCCCTCTTTCCCCCCTTCCTTCCCCTCTTCCTCTTCCCCCTTCCTTCCCCCTCCTTTCCCCCCTTCCTTCCCCTCTCTTTCCCCCTTCCTTCCCCTCTTTCCCCCCTTCCTTCCCCTCTCTTTCCCCCCTTCCTTCCTCCCAGGCAGAGCAGAGGGGGCAGGCAGGCAGGCAGCAGTGGCTGCAAATCCTCCCCAACAGGCAGGAGATCCTTCACACCTTGCTGTAAAGCTGGGTGCAAAGTCTTGGCTGAGTCTGGCTCTGACATCATCACTCTGACAGCACAGCAATGACTCTCCTGGGGAGAGCAGGAAAAGTGAAGCCTGAGCCTGCAGGGGATGAGGAAAGTGAATCCTGAGTGTCTCAGGGCAGCAGGGGATGACCAAAGTGAGTCCCTGAGTGTCTCAGGGCAGCAGAGGATGGCCAAAGTGAGTCCTGAGTGTCTCAGGGCAGCAGGGGATGACCAAAGTGAGTCCTGAGTGTCTCAGGGCAGCAGGGGATGACCAAAGTGAATCCTGAGTGTCTCAGGGCAAGCAGGGCATGACCAAAGGTGAATCCTGAGTGTCTCAGGGCAGCAGGGGATGACCAAAGTGAGTCCTGAGTGTCTCAGGGCACCAGAGGCAACCCCAAGGCCATCACTGAGACTTTTCAACCATGGTTTGTGTGCCCAGCCAGTGCTCAGAGGAAGCCTCCAGCAGCTTTTCACTACCTCCTCTCCAGTGGTCAGCCCCTGGCCCAGGATGCCCAGGGGAGGTGGTGGAGGAGTCCCCATCCCTGGAAGGGTTCCAGCCCCACCTGGGGCTGTGGTTTGGTGGCCCTGGTGGGCTTGGGCTGCTGCTTGGTCTGGATGAGATTGGAGGTCTTCTCGCAAGCCCTGGTGGGCTTGGGCTGCTGCTTGGTCTGGATGAGATTGGAGGTCTTCTCGCAAGCCCAACTCTTCCCTGCTTCAGTGACCTCCCTGCACCTCTGCTCCCCTCCATCCCCAGCCTCAGTATCCTGGTGCTGGACTCCACTACCCAGGAGAGGTTGCTGGGTGTGGAAGGGTGTGGTGGGTGGAAGGAGCAGGGCACTGCTAGGTGCACAGGAGCAGAGCACTGCTAGGTGCACAGGAGCAGAGCAGCGCTGGGTGTACAGGAGAAGAGCAGCGCTGGGTGCACAGGAGCAGAGCACTGCTGGGTGCACAGGAGCAGAGCAGCGCTGGGTGTACAGGAGCAGGGCACCGCTGGGTGTACAGGAGCAGAGCACCGCTGGTGTACAGGAGCAGGGCACCGCTGGGTGTACAGGAGCAGGGCACCGCTGGATGCACAGGAGCAGAGCAGCGCTGGGTGCACAGGAGAGCAGCGCTGGGTGCACAGGAGCAGAGCAGCGCTGGGTGCACAGGAGCAGAGCACTGCTGGGTGCACAGGAGCAGAGCAGCGCTGGATGCACAGGAGCAGAGCAGCGCTGGGTGCACAGGAGCAGAGCACCTCTGGGTGCACAGGAGCAGAGCACCGCTGGGTGTACAGGAGCAGGGCACCGCTGGGTGCACAGGAGCAGAGCAGCGCTGGGTGCACAGGAGCAGAGCACCTCTGGGTGCGCAGGAGCAGAGCAGCGCTGGGTGCACAGGAGCAGAGCAGCGCTGGGTGCACAGGAGCAGAGCAGCGCTGGGTGCACAGGAGCAGAGCACTGCTGGGTGCACAGGAGCAGGGCACTGCTGGGTGCACAGGAGCAGAGCACAGCTGGGTGCACAGGAGCAGAGCAGCGCTGGGTGCACAGGAGCAGGGAACTGCTGGGTGCACAGGAGCAGAGCAGTGCTGGGTGCACAGGAGCAGGGCACCGCTGGGTGCACAGGAGCAGAGCAGCGCTGTGTGCACAGGAGCAGAGCAGCGCTGGGTGCACAGGAGAGCAGCGCTGGGTGCACAGGAGCAGAGCACTGCTGGGTGCACAGGAGCAGAGCAGCGCTGGATGCACAGGAGCAGAGCAGCGCTGGGTGCACAGGAGCAGAGCACCTCTGGGTGCACAGGAGCAGAGCACCGCTGGGTGTACAGGAGCAGGGCACCGCTGGGTGCACAGGAGCAGAGCAGCGCTGGGTGCACAGGAGCAGAGCACCTCTGGGTGCGCAGGAGCAGAGCAGCGCTGGGTGCACAGGAGCAGAGCAGCGCTGGGTGCACAGGAGCAGAGCACCTCTGGGTGCGCAGGAGCAGAGCAGCGCTGGGTGCACAGGAGCAGAGCAGTGCTGGGTGCACAGGAGCAGAGCAGCGCTGGGTGCACAGGAGCAGAGCAGTGCTGGGTGCACAGGAGCAGAGCAGCGCTGGGTGCACAGGAGCAGAGCACTGCTGGGTGCACAGGAGCAGGGCACTGCTGGGTGCACAGGAGCAGAGCACAGCTGGGTGCACAGGAGCAGAGCAGCGCTGGGTGCACAGGAGCAGAGCACTGCTGGGTGCACAGGAGCAGAGTACAGCTGGGTGCACAGGAGCAGAGCACAGCTGGGTGCACAGGAGCAGAGCACAGCTGGGTGCACAGGAGCAGGGCACTGCTGGGTGCACAGGAGCAGAGCACTGCTGGGTGCACAGAAGCAGAGCAGCGCTGGGTGCATAGGAGCAGAGCACCGCTGGGTGCACAGAAGCAGAGCAGCGCTGGGTGCATAGGAGCAGAGCACTGCTGGGTGCACAGGAGCAGAGCAGCGCTGGGTGCACAGGAGCAGAGCACCGCTGGGTGCACAGGAGCAGAGCACTGCTGGGTGAACAGGAGCAGGGCACCGCTGGATGCACAGGAGCAGAGCAGCGCTGGGTGCACAGGAGCAGGGCACCGCTGGGTGCACAGGAGCAGAGCACCGCTGGGTGCACAGGAGCAGAGCACTGCTGGGTGCACAGGAGCAGAGCACTGCTGGGTGCACAGGGGCAGAGCACCGCTGGGTGCACAGGGGCAGAGCAGCGCTGGGTGCACAGGAGCAGAGCACTGCTGGGTGCACAGAAGCAGAGCAGCGCTGGGTGCATAGGAGCAGAGCACCGCTGGGTGCACAGAAGCAGAGCAGCGCTGGGTGCATAGGAGCAGAGCACTGCTGGGTGCACAGAAGCAGAGCAGCGCTGGGTGCATAGGAGCAGAGCACTGCTGGGTGCACAGGAGCAGAGCAGCGCTGGGTGCACAGGAGCAGGGCACCACTGTGTGCACAGGAGCAGAGCACTGCTGGGCTCAGCCCAGGCTGCTTCACCTGTGCTGCCCTAAGCTCAGCTTCATTAGCAGCACAGAAGAAGCCAAGGCTGTAATTTAGCTTAATTGCCCTCAATGAAAGCCTTTGGGGTTAAACCTGGGCTGCTAACCTACATTCAAACCCTACTCATTTGATGCTAATTGGCTTCTTCATCCCAAGCTCATCAAGTCCTGCAGGTCCCCCTCAGCTTTATGCCACAGGCTTGGGGGGAGGGAAGGGGAAAGGGGGGGGGGGGGGGGGGGGAGGGGGGAGGGGGACCACCCAAACCCCCACATCCCTCTGCTGCAGGGGTGGGCACCACAGAGAGGCCTCCCTGGGCAGCAGGCAGGGGGCCAGGGATGCCCTTTCCTGGAGGGCTGAGCTGGGCTGAGCTCCTCAGCAGCTTTCCCATAGGTGTTGCCCCGTGCTGGGTGTTGCAGCTCCTTTGAGCTTGTTCCCAGCAGTATCTGGGGGCCAGGCAGCTCCAAGCAGCAGCAGCAGCAGCTGGCTTTGAAGTGTAGGTGTGACCTGCTTGCTCCAGATGATTGCTTTCTGGGCCAGCACAGAGGCCCTGCTGCAGCCCAGGCTCCTGAGCACAGCTTTGCCTTCGGTGCTGCTCTTGGTGCCAGCTGCTTGGAGGCACAGCAGGGAGCTCTCCTCTCCCCCTCCTGCCCTCCTTGCCTCTTGGAAGAGCCTCTGGGCCGAGCCTGAGCGTTGGCTGAGAGCTCCTCCTGCCCATCCTGCCTTAGAAACCTCCAAGTCCCACATCTAGGCCTGGTTTAAGCCTGGCTCTAAGCCCTGGGCAGGGTTGCAGGGGTTGTGCTCTGCACCAACCTCCACCTGGGGAGAGGTTGCCACCACTGAAGGTTATCACAGCAGCTTGGGGGCATCTCCCTCTGCCTCATGACCTCAGGGAAATGGCTTTCCCCCCCCCTCCAGCAGGGGAAGAACCCCAAAGGCTGGCAGCAGAGCTGCTGGGAGCTCCCATTCCTGGGGAGCAGCTCTCTCTGCCTGCAGGGCTGCTCCATGGCCCTCCTCGGCTCCATCCTGCTCCCAGCAGCTGCTCCTGCCTGGAGCTGCCTTGCAAAGGGCCACAGCACCTGGGGGAGGTCTCAGTTCTCCCCCAGCAAAGCAGAGTGGATCCTCACAAGGCTGCTCTCCAGGCCTGGGAGGTGAGCAAGGAGCACTCCTGGCTCCTGGAAGCTGTCAGGGTGCAGTGAGGCTGGGGAGGGCCTCGAGTTTATTCACCACCCACATGAGCCTGGAGGTCCTCACTCTGCTGCCCCATGGCACTTGGCTCCACCAGGAGGTCCTCACTGCTGCCCCATGGCACTTGGCTCCGCCAGGAGGTCCTCACTCTGCTGCCCCATGGCACTTGGCTCTACCAGGAGATCCTCACTGATGCCCCATGGCACTTGGCTCCACCAGGAGTTCCTCACTGCTGCCCCATGGCACTTGGCTCCACCAGGAGTTCCTCACTGCTGTCCCCTGGCACTTGGCTCCACCAGGAGGTCCTCACTGCTGCCCTGTGGCACTTGGCACCACCAGGAGGTCCTCACTGCTGTCCCCTGGCACTTGGCACCACCAGGAGGTCCTCACTCCTAATCCATGGCATGGTTCAGGTTGGAAGGGAGCTCAGAGCTCAGCCAGCTCCAAGCCCCTGCCCTGCCCAGGGACACCTCCCACCAGCCCAGGCTGCTCAGGGCCTCATCCAGCCTGGCCCTCAGCACCTCCAGGGATGGAGCAGCCACAGCCTCCCTGGGCAGCCTGGGCCAGGCTCTCCCCAGCCTCACTTCCTCCTCTCCACTCTCAATCTCTCCTCTCCCAGCCCCAATCCATCTCCCCTCATCCTGCCCCTCCCAGCCCTTGTCCCAGCTCCCTCCCCAGCGCTCCTGGAGCCTCTTCAGCTGCTGGCAGCTGCTCTGAGCTCTCCCTGGAGAGCTGTGGCACCAGAGCAGGGGAAGCTGCAGAGCTGCCCAGGGGCTGTGGGGATGAGACAAGGGCTTGGTAGGAGGGCTCAGGGGCAGGAGGGCTCAGGGGCAGGTTTCAGGCAGGGTTCAGCCTTGGAGGTGGTATCCAGGGGTGAGAATCAGAGAATGGTTGAGGCTGGAAGAGACCTTTGAGACCACCCAGCCCAAGCCCCCAGCTGCTGCTGTGGTCCATGGCACAGCTGCTGCTCAAAGCAGCCAACAAACCCACCCAGACCTGGGGCTGGGGTTCCCAGGGCTTCAAAGCAAACCAAAAAGACCTCAAAAGAGGAGGAACTGGAGGTCAGCAGCCCTGGCCTGGGCTGGGAGGTCCTGCCTGGGAGAAAAGCTCCTGCTGGGCAGCCTCCAGCCCCTGCAGACACAGTCAGCTGCTTGAGAAGTGGTGAAGCTCTCCCCTGAAGGGAGCTCAACCCTTCCACCCCTCTCAAACCCTTCCACCCCTCTCACCCCTTCCACCCCTCTCAACCCCTTCCACCCCTCCCAACTCTTCCACCCCTCTCACCCCTTCCACCCCTCTCACCCCTTCCACCCCTCTCAAACCCTTCCATCCCTCTCACCCCTTCCACTCCTCCCAACCCTTTCACCCCTCTCACCCCTTCCACCCCTCTCACCCCTTCCACCCCTCTCAACCCCTTCCACCCCTCCCAACTCTTCCATCCCTCTCACCCCTTCCACCCCTCTCACCCCTTCCACCCCTCTCAC
The DNA here is from genome assembly GCF_026170545.1 of Melanerpes formicivorus. Lineage (NCBI taxonomy): Eukaryota > Metazoa > Chordata > Aves > Piciformes > Picidae > Melanerpes > Melanerpes formicivorus. The sequence goes on along the minus strand of NW_027144401.1, from coordinate 29,292 downwards.
CCCTTCCACCCCTCTCAAACCCTTCCATCCCTCTCACCCCTTCCACTCCTCCCAACCCTTTCACCCCTCTCACCCCTTCCACCCCTCTCACCCCTTCCACCCCTCTCAAACCCTTCCATCCCTCTCACCCCTTCCACTCCTCCCAACCCTTTCACCCCTCTCACCCCTTCCACCCCTCTCACCCCTTCCACCCCTCTCAAACCCTTCCACCCCTCCCAACCTTTCCACCCCTCTCATCCCTTCCATCCCTCTCACCCCTTCCACCCCTCTCACCTCCTCCACCCCTCTCACCCCTTCCACCCCTCTCAAACCCTTCCATCCCTCTCACCCCTTCCACCCCTCTCAAACCCTTCCACCCCTCTCACCCCTTCCACCCCTCTCACCCCTTCCTCCCCTCTCAAACCCTTCCATCCCTCTCACCCCTTCCACCTCCCTCACCCCTTCCACCCCTCTCAAACCCTTCCACCCCTCTCACCCCTTCCACCTCCCTCACCCCTTCCACCCCTCTCAAACCCTTCCACCCCTCTCACCCCTTCCACCCCTCTCACCCCTTCCACCTCCCTCACCCCTTCCACCCCTCTCACCCCTTCCACCTCCCTCACCCCTTCCACCTCCCTCACCCCTTCCACCCCTCTCAAACCCTTCCACCCCTCTCACCCCCTCCACCCCTCCCAACCCTTCCACCCCTCTTACCCCTTCCACCCCTCAACCCTTCCACCCCTCTCAACCCCTTCCCCTGGTGCCAAAGGGCTGCCCCAGGGCCAGCATTGCCTTGCCCCTTCCACCCCTCTCACCCCTTCACCCCTCTCACCCCTTCACCCCTCTCACCCCTTCACCCCTCTCACCCCCTCCACCCCTCCCAACCCTTCCACCCCTCCCAACCCTTCCACCCCTCTCACCCCCTCCACCCCTCTCACCCCCCTCCACCCCTCTTACCCCCTCCACCCCTCTTACCCCTTCCACCCCTCTCACCCCTTCCCCCCCTCTCAACCCCTCCTGGGTGCCCAAGGGCTGCCCCAGGGCCCGCATCACCTTGCCTCTTCCCACAGGCTGGAGGGAAGACCCCTGGGTGGGAGCCCAGCCCCACCCCAGCCCCACCCCAGGACCCTCAGGGCCTTGCAGTCCTTGCAGAGCATCAGCCTGGACCTCTCTCCTGGCTCTGGGTCCCCCCCTGCTGGAGGCAGCCTCTGGGCTTGCGCGGAGCTGGCAGAGCCCTGCTCAGCCTGCTGGCTGTGTGAGGTCCTGCTGGCAGTCAGGAGCTCGGAGGAGCTTCCCTCTGCTCCCCTCACACTGCCCAGGAGCTGCTGGCTCCTGCCAGGCAGGGCTGATGTCCTCTCCCCACTCCCTCCCCGCCTGGGTGCAGCCCTGGTTGGAGCTCCCAGGGGCTGAGGAAGGGGCTGGGGGACACCTGCAGGCCCTACCTCATCTGCTCCCCACCCTGAGCCCTTTCCTCACCCTTGCCTCAAGCTCCAGCTCCTGCCTGTGGGGCTCTGTTCCTACCTCCCTGTCGCTGCTGCCAAGGTTCCTGCCTGGTCCTGCAGCCTGGCAGGGAGCAAGAGCCCAGGGATGGCCAAGGAGCCACAGGAGGGAGCTTGGGAACAGGGAGCCTGGCTGGAACCTTCCATCCCTCAGGGCTGTGAGACCTTCCCAGGGGGCTGGGTGGGAGCTAAGGGGGGGGAAGGCTGCTGTAGGCACCTTGGAAGACCTTCTGGTGGCCTCCCAGGGGCTGCAGGGGGCTGCAGGGAAGCTGGGGAGGGACTTTGGAGGCTGTCAGGGAGGGACAGGACTGGGGGGATGGAGCAGAACTGGAAGTGGGGAGACTCAGCTTGGCTGTGAGGAGGAAGCTGTTGCCCAGGAGGGTGCTGAGAGCCTGTCCCAGGCTGCCCAGGGAGGGGGTGGAAGCCTCCTCCTCATGCCTGGAGGTGCTGAAGGCCAGGCTGGAGGTGGCTGTGAGCAACCTGCTGTGGTGTGAGGGCTCCCTGCCCATGGCAGGGGTTGGAGCTGGGCTCCTCTGCCAGGAGATTTGTTGTTCCATCATGGATCCCAGCTCAGCCTCTGGGAATCACCTTCCCTCCCCACTCCCCTGAGCTTCCTCACTGTGCTGAATGAGCAGAAAGGGCAGAGAGTGCTGGCACCAGAGAATGGCTCCATGTGGAGAAGCTCTCTGAGGTCATCCAGGCCAACCTCAACCCAACCCCTCCATGGCCACCAAACCCTGGCCACCGGTGCCATGGCCACAGGGGTCTGGGAGCCCTCTAGGCATGGGGACTCCACCAGCACCTCCCTGGGCAGCCTGGGCCAGGCCCTGACCACTCTGCAGGACAGAAATTGTTCCTCAGGGCCGAGCTGAGCCTGCCCTGGGGCAGCCTGAGGCCATCTCCTCTTGTCCTGACCCTTGGCACAAGAGCCCAACCCCCCCCGGCCCCAGCCTCCTCTCAGGCACTTGCAGGGAGCCAGGAGGTCTCCCCTCAGCCTCCTGAGGACATTTCCTCTCATTCTACCACTTGATAGCAGGCAGAAGAGACCCTGGGAGGAACTCCACCACCCTGGGATTCCTCCAGCTTTTGTCTCAACCCTGAGGCAGCTTTTCCTCCCCAAACCTCAGTTTTCCTTCCCTCCTTCCTTTTTTCCTCCCTTCCTTCCTCCTTTCCTCCCTCCCTTCCTCCTTTCCTCCCTCCCTCCCTCCTTTCCTCCCTCCCTCCCTCCCTTCCTCCCTTCCTCCTTTCCTCCCTCCCTTCCTCCTTTCCTCCCTCCCTCCCTCCCTCCCTTCCTCCCTTCCTCCCTCCCTCCCTTCCTCCCTTCCTCCCTCCCTCCCTTCCTCCCTTCCTTCCTCCCTTCCTCCCTCCCTTCCTCCCTCCCTTCCTCCTTTCCTCCCTCCCTTCCTCCTTTCCTCCCTCCCCCCCATCCTCCCTCCCTCCCTCTCTCCATCCACCTCTCCCTTCCTCCCTCCCTCCCTCCCTTCCCACCCTGCCCCACAGCCTCGAAGTGGCTTTTCATTTCTCCCAGGCCAGGACCCTTCCCCTGAGCTTCCTGCAGAGAGTCCCAGCTGCAGCTGGGGCCCAGCACAAACTGCTGCCCACAGCAGGAGGGGAAGAGAAGAGCCAAGCAGCAGCCAGGGGGAAAAATGACAAATGCTCTTTATTGGACCAGAGAGGCCTGGAAGGGAGGAGGAGGAGGCTGCAGCCATGAGGACAAAGAGGAGCCAGAAACCAAGGGAGCAAAACCCAAACACCAAAACCTCTCCCACAGGAGCCTGGGAGGAGAGAAGGGGCTGGGAAGGGAAGATCTCTTTGCTTGCAATCGAAACGTTTGGGAGGCTGTAACAGAGCTGTGGGCAGAGGCTTTCTGGGGAGGGGGAGGGGGGGGGAGGACATCCTGGAGCTGTTTTCCTTGCTGAGGAGCCAGAGGGCTGCTTTCAGCAGGCTGCCACCCACCTCTGAGAGCCAATCTGTGGGGACCAAGGAGACTGCCCCCACCCCGTGCAGGGAAGTGCTTCCACCCCGGGAAGGAAGGGGTCGAAAGGGAAGACCAAGACCCCGTGTCAAAGGAGAAGGGCTGAGGGGCCGGCCCCGGGAGCCCCTCCCGAGCCCAAGCCACGACCCTGTTACAAGCTCTGCGTTAGCCAAAGGTGCTCCGGATTCTTGCAGTGGGGTCCTGCCTGCCCTTCGCTGCCCCCAGGGCTGGAGGGTGAAGGGCAGCAGGAGGAGGAGAAGCTCAAGCGCAGCTTTATGTACACCGCGGGGCAGCGCTTTGCCCTCGGGGGAAGGCAGGCAGGAGGCCGGGGCGGGGGGGGGGGAGGGGGGACGACGACGACCCCCTCCTTATCTGATGGTCTTTTTGCTGGTGGTGGTCTTGGAAACGATCCTCACGCTGCCTCCCGTGCTGGAGCTGACCCCTCGGCTGCTCCCGGAGCTGAAGGTGCCGCTGCTGAGCCCCCCGCCGAAGGCAGAGCTGCCCCCGAAGCCGCCGCTGCCGCCCCCGAAGCCGCAGCTGCCGCCCCCGAAGCCGCCGCCGCTGCCGCCCCCGAAGCCGCCGCCGCTGCTCAGGCAGTAGCCGCCGCCGCCCCCTCCCATGCCCAGCCCCCCGCCCATGCCGAGCCCCCCGCCCATGCCGCCGCCGTAGCTCATCCCGCTGGAGCTGCTGACCACGGCTGCAGGAAGGGGAGAGAGAAAGAGAGAGAAGCTGCTTTAGGCTCCCCCGGGAGAGGGGAGGGGGAAGCCCTCGCAGCATCGCCCCGGCGGGGAGGGGGCGATGAGCAGGGGTGGGAAAAGGGGTGGGGGGGAGAGGGGGAGATACTCACAGACGCTGACGGCTCCGACTCCCTCTCCAGCGAGTCTGTTGGGGGAGGGAAAGCAAACGGTGAGGCCAAAGCAGAGAGAAAGGTCCTCAGCTGGCTCGGGGCAGCCCCAAGCGCGCAGCCAGGCTGGGGGGAGGAAGAGTTGAGAGCAGCCTGGAGGGAAAGGGCTTGGGGGGTGGCAGTCGGTGACAGAGTCCCCAGGAGCCAGCAGTGGTCACTGGCAGCCCAGAAGCCAACCCTGAGCTGGGCTGCAGCCGCAGGAGGCAGAGCAGCAGCCCAGGGAGGGGATTCTGCCCTCTGCTCTGCTCTGACCTCCCCTGCAGCACTGCCCCCAGCCCTGGGACCCCCAGCACAGGGAGGGGACTCTGCCCTCTGCTCTGCTCTGCTCAGACCTCCCCTGCAGCACTGCCTCCAGCCCTGGGACCCCCAGCACAGGGAGGGGACTCTGCCCTCTGCTCTGCTCTGCTCTGACCTCCCCTGCAGCACTGCCTCCAGCCCTGGGACCCCCAGCACAGGGAGGGGACTCTGCCCTCTGCTCTGCTCTGACCTCCCCTGCAGCACTGCCCCCAGCCCTGGGACCCCCAGCACAGGGAGGACCTGGAACCATTCTATGAATCTATGAAAGTGCTGAAGATCCTCCAAGGAGAGGCTGAGGGAGCTGGGGATGGAAGGGAAGGCTGCAGGGAGAGCTCAGAGCAGCTGCCAGGAGCTGAAGAGGCTCCAGGAGAGCTGGGGAGGGACCTGGGATGAGGGCTGGGAGGGGCAGGATGAGGGGAGATGGATTTGGGCTGGGAGAGGAGAGATTGAGAGTGGAGAGGAGGAAGTGAGGCTGGGGAGAGCCTGGAGCAGGCTGCCCAGGGAGGCTGTGGCTGCCTCCTGCCTGGAGGTGCTGAGGGCCAGGCTGGATGAGGCCCTGAGCAGCCTGGGCTGGGGGGAGGTGTCCCTGGGCAGGGCAGGGGCTTGGAGCTGGCTGAGCTCTGAGCTCCCTTCCAAGCCAAGCCCATTCCAGGACTCTATGGCAGCGATTGCAAGGGCACAGAGAAGAGGCAGTGCCAGCCCCTGGGACCATCTGGTGTGGCCTCCACTGGAGGCTGTCCTCTGCTGGGCTTTGTCTCTCTCTAGCACAGATGCAAGAGAGCTGCTCACTGTTTCAGGTGCCAAGAGCTGGAGCAAGGGAACCCTTCCCTACAAACCAACCCTCCCTCTGCCCTTGCTCCACCTCCCTTGGTGCTGCAGTCCCTTCGAGCCCCAGGAGCTGTGCCCTGCCCTGTGCCCTGTGCTGCCAGGAGGCAGCAGCTCCTCTCTGCTTGGCCTCACCTGCTCTCCTCTCCCTCCAGCAGCTTCCTGTAGGTGGCAATCTCGATGTCCAGGGCCAGCTTGACGTTCATCAGCTCCTGGTACTCCCTCAGCTGCCTGGCCAGGTCAGCCTTGGCCTTCTGCAGGGCATCCTCCAGCTCTGCCAGCTTGGCCTTGGCATCCTTCAGGGCCATCTCCCCGCGCTCCTCGGCCTCGGCGATGGCTGCTTGGAGGTTGGCACACTGCAGGCAAGGGGCAGAGATCATTGCTCAGCTTGGGCAAGCCCAGAGTGCCCTCCTGAGCATTGCTGTGCTCTGGCACAGCCTGGCTGGTGGCTCCCAGTGTGGCACCAAGAGCTCCTACTGGAGCCAGCCAGAAGGTGCCCAAGGGAAGCAGAAACCTCTCCACCACCTGAGCTGGGGTCCCCTGGCAGCTCCCAGCCTGCCTCCCCAGTGAGAAAGCAGCTCCCACAGCATGGCCTGGCACTGGGGGCACCTTCTCTGGTGGGCAGAGGCAGAGGTGGCCAAGCCCTGGGGCAAAACTTGGCTTTGCAACCCTGCTCCAGTGCCAGGAGCTGGCTCTTTGTCCATGCTTGGCCACCACCACCCTGCTGATGCCAGGAGCTGGCTCCCTCCCTCACAGCCTCCAAAGTCCCTCCCCAGCTTTCCTGCAGCCCCTGCAGCCCCTGGGAGGCCACCAGAAGGTCTCCTGGGAGCCTTCTCCTCTCCAGCCTGCACAACCCCAACTCTCTCAGGCTGTGCTCAGCTCCAGCCCTCTGCTCCTGCTCCTGGCCCTGCTCTGGACACCTTCCAGCCCCTCCAGAGCCTTCCCTGGAGCAGAGGCTGCAGAGCTGGCCCCAGAGCTGCAGCTGTGGTGTGAGCAGAGTGGAGCAGAGGGGCAGCAGCAGCCTGGCCGGCAGGGACCCTTCAAGCTCATTGGGTTCCAACCTGCCCCCTGCCAAGGGCCAGGGGCACCTCCCACCAGCCCAGCAGGCAGCTGGGGAGGATCCACCTCCCTCCCTGCCTCTCTCCCTCCCTCCCTGCCTGCCTCTCACCTGCTTCTTGACGCTCTCGATCTCGTTGCGCAGGCCTCTGCACCACGCGGTTGATCTCCGTGATCTCCATCTTGGTGTTGCGGAGGTCATCGCCGTGGCGCCCCGCCGAGACCTGCAGCTCCTCGTACTGCCCCGGGGGAGGCGAGAGTCGATTGATCAACTGATCAGCCAGCCAGCCAACCGATCAACCAACCAACTGATCAATCACTCAACAAACCAACCAACTGACCAACCGACCAACCAACCAATCAACCTATCAATCAACCATTCAACCAACCAATCACTCAACCAACCAATCAACTAACCAACCAATCAACCAACCAATCAACCAACCAACCTATCAATCAATCAACCAACCAACCAATCACTCAACCAACCAATCAACCAACCAACCTATCAATCACTCAACCAACCAACCAATCAATCAACCAACCAATCAACCAATCACTCAACCAATCATTTAACCAATCACTCAACCAACCAACCAACCAATCAATCAACCAACCAATCAACCTATCAATCAACCATTCAACCAACCAATCACTCAACCAACCAATCAACCAACCAACCTATCAATCAATCAACCAACCAACCAACCTATCAATCAATCAACCAACCAACCTATCAACCAACCAGTCACTCAACCAATCACTCAATCAATCACTCAACCAATCACTCAACCAACCAACCAACCAATCAACCAACCAATCAACCTATCAATCAACCATTCGACCAACCAATCACTCAACCAATCATTTAACCAATCACTCAACCAACCAATCAATCAACCAACCAATCAACCTATCAATCAACCATTCAACCAACCAATCACTCAACCAACCAATCAACCAACCAACCAACCAACCAACCAACCTATCAATCAATCAACCAACCAATCACTCAACCAATCATTTAACCAATCACTCAACCAACCAACCAGCCAACCTATCAATCAATCAACCAACCAACCTATCAATCAATCAACCAACCAACCAATCACTCAACCAACCAATCAACTAACCAACCTATCAATCAACCAACCAACCTATCAATAAATCAACCAAACAACCAAACAACCAACCTATCAATCAATCAACCAATCAACCTATCAATCAACCATTCAACCAACCAATCACTCAACCAACCAACCAACCAATCACTCAACCAACCAATCAACCAACCCACCTATCAATCAATCAACCAACCAACCAACCTATCAACCAACCAATCACTCAACCAATCACTTAACCAATCAACCAACCAACCAATCAACCAACCAACCAATCAACCAACCAACCAATCAACCAACCAACCAATCAACCAACCAACCAATCAACCAACTAACGAATCAACCTATCAATCAACCATTCAACCAACCAATCACTCAACCAACCAATCAACCAACCAACCAATCAATCAACCAACCTACCAACCAATTAACCAATCATTTAACCCATCAACCAACCAACCAATCTATCAACCAACCAATCAACCAATCAGTCAATCAACGGACCAACCAGTCAATCAATAAGTCAATCAACCAACCAGTCAACCAATCAACCAACCAATCATTCAACCACTCAACCAATCAATCAATCAATCAACCAACCAATTAATCACTCAACCAGTCAACCAATCAACCAACCAGGTTGGAAGAGCCCTCCAAAGTCACTGAGTCCCAGCTGATCACCCAACCCTGACTGATCAATCACACCATGGCACTGAGAGTCTCCTCACCCTCAGGGCCAAGAGGAGCACCTCTGGGTGCTCAGCTCCAGCTGAGAGGCCAAGAGGAGCACCTGTGGGTGCTCAGCTCCAGCTGAGAGGCCAAGAGGAGCACCTCTGGATGCTCACCTCCAGCTGTGAGGCCAAGAGAAGCACCTCTGGGTGCTCAGCTCCAGCTGAGAGGCCAAGAGGAGCACCTCTGGGTGCTCAGCTCCAGCTGAGAGGCCAAGAGGAGCACCTCTGGGTGCTCAGCTCCAGCTGAGAGGCCAAGAGAAGCACCTCTGGGTGCTCAGCTCCAGCTGAGAGGGCAAAGAGGATCACCTCTGGGTGCTCACCTCCAGCTGTGAGGCCAAGAGAAGCACCTGTGGGTGCTCACCTCCAGCTGAGAGGCCAAGAGAAGCACCTCTGGGTGCTCAGCTCCATCTGAGAGGCCAAGAGGAGCACCTCTGGGTGCTCAGCTCCAGCTGAGGAGGCCAAGAGGAGCACCTCTGGGTGCTCAGCTCCATCTGAGAGGCCAAGAGAAGCACCTCTGGGTGCTCACCTCCAGCTGAGAGGGCAAAGAAGAGCACCTCTGGGTGCTCACCTCCAGCTGAGAGGCCAAGAGGAGCACTCTGAGTCCAAGACCTCCTCTCCCTGTGGCTCCTTGTGAGCCCAGGCTCAGGGCATGGAAGGACCTTGCCCCTTGCTTCCCCCAGCAGGACTCAGCGGTGGCTGAGGAGGGGCTGCCCACGAGGGGCGGCCGAGGATCTGCTTGCCAGAGCCTGTTGCAGCAGGCAGAGGGCAGCAGCATCTCTGGGGGAAGGCTGGGAGCCTTCCCTGCCCCCGGGCAGAGCGGTGCCAGGGGTGCCAGGCTGCCCTCCGGCTGCCTCACCTTGTTCTGGTACCAGGCCTCGGCCTCGGCGCGGCTGCGGTTGGCGATGTCCTCGTACTGAGCCTTCACCTCGGCGATGATGCTGTTGAGGTCCAGGTTCCTGTTGTTGTCCATGGAGAGCACCACAGAGGTGTCAGAGACCTGCTGCTGCATCTGGGACAGCTCCTGCAGGAGGTGGCAGAGCAGGGACTCAGAGCTGGGTGGTGCCTGGGCTGGGGGCCCTGCAGGGGCGGCTCAGGAGCCCTCCCCGCCGAGCCTCTCCCTTGGGGTGCTCCTGGCTCTGCCTCCAGCCCTTTCCCCTTCCCTCTCTTCCACAACCGTGGGACAGTTTGGGTTGGGAAAGGCCTCTGAGGTCACCCAGTCCAAGCAGCAACCCAACCCCACCAAACCATGGCCCCAGGGGTTGTGCAGCACCCCCAGGGGTGGTCCTGCTCTGGCAGTGGGGCTGGGCTGGGTGACCTCCAGAGGTCCCTTCCAAGCCCTAACGTCCTCCACCACCTCCCTGGGCAGCCTGGGCCAGTCCCTGGCCACTCTTGCAGGACACAACTTGTTCCTCGTGGCCAACCTGAACCTCTCCTGCTGCCACCTGAGGTCATCTCCCCTCGGAGAGTGAAGGGGGAGGAGCCCAACCCCCACCTCACTCCGAGGGGAGAAGGCAGTGGCCACCTCCTCTCCTAGGGCTGTGAGAGCACTGAGCCTGGTGGCCACAGCTGCAGGGCTTGGAGAGCTGCCCAGCATGGAGCTGGGGAGGGTGGCATGGTGGGGAGGGCTGGGGAGGGCTGGGGAGGGCAGGGAATGGCTGGGGAGGGCAGGGGAGAGGAGGGGAAGGCTGGGAAGGACTGAGGAGGGCAGGAGAGGGCTGGGGAGGGCAGGAGAGGATAGAGGAGGGCAGGGGAGGGTAAGGGAGGGCTGGGAAGGGCAGGGGAGGGCAGGGGAAGGCAGGGGAGGGCAGGGGAAGGCTGGGAATGACTAAGGAGGGCAGGGGAGGGCTGGGGAGAGCAGGGGAGGATAGAGGAGGGCAGGGGAAGGCAGGGGAGGGCAGGGGAGGGCAGAGGAGGGCAGGGAATGGCTGGAGAGGGCAGGGGAGAGGAGGGGAAGGCTGGGAAGGACTGAGGAGGGCAGGAGAGTGCTGGGGAGGGCAGGGGAGGATAGAGGAGGGCAGGGGAGGGCAAGGCAGGGCTGGGAAGGGCAGGGGAGGGCTGGGAAGGGCAGGGGAAGGCAGGGGAGGGCAGGGAATGGCTGGAGAGGGCAGGGAATGGCTGGAGTGGGCAGGGAATGGCTGGAGTGGGCAGGGGAAAGGAGGGGAAGGCTGGGAAGGACTGAGGAGGGCAGGAGAGGGCTGGGGAGGGCAGGGGAGGATAGAGGAGGGCAGGGGAGGGCAAGGGAGGGCTGGGAAGGGCAGGGGAGGGCTGGGAAGGGTAAGGGAGGGCAGGGGAGGGCAGGGGAAGGCTGGGAATGACTAAGGAGGGCAGGGGAGGGCAGGGGAGACAGGGGAGGACTGGGGAGGGCTGGGGAGGGGAAGGGAGGGCAGGGAAGAGCAGGAAGGGCTGGGAAGGACTGAGGAGGGCAGGGGGGGCAGGAGAGGGGTGGCTGAGTCCTTACTGCCTCGTAGAGAGCTCTCAGGAAGTTGATTTCGTCTGCCAGCCCATCTGCCTTGGCCTGCAGCTCCACCTTGTTCATGTAAGCTCCATCCACGTCCTGGAGGAGAGAAAAGCAAAGACTGCTGAGGAAACCAGAAGGCAAAGGGGCTTCAGGACACCTCTGTGCCTCCAGGTCTGGCATTCCTGTGGCTTCTGCTCACGCTGCTGAGGTCAGGAGTTGGGGGTTTGAAATGTTGGACATCTGCTGTGAGGCAGAGCTGGAGCAGAGGGCACAGAGCTGGAGCAGAGGGCACAGAGCTGGAGCAGAGGGCACAGAGCTGAGAGCAGAGGGCACAGAGCTGGAGCAGAGGGCACAGAGCTGAGAGCTGGAGCAGAGGGCACAGAGCTGGAGCAGAGGGCACAGAGCTGAGAGCAGAGGGCACAGAGCTGAGAGCTGGAGCAGAGGGCACAGAGCTGAGAGCAGAGGGCACAGAGCTGAGAGCTGGAGCAGAGGGCACAGAGCTGGAGCAGAGGGTACAGAGCTGAGAGCTGGAGCAGAGGGCACAGAGCTGGAGCAGAGGGCACAGAGCTGGAGCAGAGGGCACAGAGCTGAGAGCTGGAGCAGAGGGCACAGAGCTGGAGCAGAGGGTACAGAGCTGAGAGCTGGAGCAGAGGGCACAGAGCTGAGAGCAGAGGGCACAGAGCTGAGAGCAGAGGGCACAGAGCTGGAGCAGAGGGCACAGAGCTGAGAGCTGGAGCAGAGGGCACAGAGCTGGAGCAGAGGGCACAGAGCTGAGAGCTGGAGCAGAGGGCACAGAGCTGGAGCAGAGGGCACAGAGCTGGAGCAGAGGGCACAGAGCTGAGAGCTGGAGCAGAGGGCACAGAGCTGGAGCAGAGGGCACAGAGCTCAGAGCAGAGGGCACAGAGCTGAGAGCTGGAGCAGAGGGCACAGAGCTGGAGCAGAGGGCACAGAGCTGAGAGCTGGAGCAGAGGGCACAGTGCTGAGAGCAGAGGGCACAGAGCTGAGAGCAGAGGGCACAGAGCTGGAGCAGAGGGCACAGAGCTGGAGCAGAGGGCACAGAGCTGAGAGCAGAGGGCACAGAGCTGGAGCAGAGGGCACAGAGCTGAGAGCAGAGGGCACAGAGCTGAGAGCTGGAGCAGAGGGCACAGAGCTGAGAGCAGAGGGCACAGAGCTGAGAGCTGGAGCAGAGGGCACAGAGCTGGAGCAGAAGGCACAGAGTTGACTCGTGGGGATGTGACCCCCAGGGGCAGAGCTGGACTGAGCCACGAGAAGCCAAAGGGTTTGGGAGGGCAGCTGGAGGAGCTGTGCTCAGAAAACTTCCACATGGAGAAGGTGATGGCCAAAGATGGCCCCACTGCTCCTGAGCATGGCAGCAGCACAGCCTGAGCCTCTGCTGGGCAGGGCAGCAGCACAGCCTGAGCCTCTGCTGGGCAGGGCAGCAGCACAGCCTGAGCCTCTGCTGGGCAGGAGAGCAGCACAGCACAGCCTGAGCCTCTGCTGGGCAGGGCAGCAGCACAGCACAGCCTGAGCCTCTGCTGGGCAGGGCAGCAGCACAGCCTGAGCCTCTGCTGGGCAGAGCAGCAGCACAGCACAACCTGAGCCTCTGCTGGGCAGGAGAGCAGCACAGCACAGCCTGAGCCTCTGCTGGGCAGGAGAGCAGCACAGCACAGCCTGAGCCTCTGCTGGGCAGGAGAGCAGCACAGCACAGCCTGAGCCTCTGCTGGGCATCAGCACAGCCTGAGCCTCTGCTGGGCAGGAGAGCAGCACAGCACAACCTGAGCCTCTGCTGGGCAGGAGAGCAGCACAGCCTGAGCCTCTGCTGGGCAGGGGAGCAGCACAGCACAGCCTGAGCCTCTGCTGGGCAGGAGAGCAGCACAGCCTGAGCCTCTGCTGGGCAGAGCAGCAGCACAGCACAACCTGAGCCTCTGCTGGGCAGGGCAGCAGCACAGCCTGAGCCTCTGCTGGGCAGAGCAGCAGCACAGCACAACCTGAGCCTCTGCTGGGCAGGAGAGCAGCACAGCACAGCCTGAGCCTCTGCTGGGCAGGGCAGCAGCACAGCCTGAGCCTCTGCTGGGCAGGGCAGCAGCACAGCCTGAGCCTCTGCTGGGCAGGGCAGCAGCACAGCCTGAGCCTCTGCTGGGCAGAGCAGCAGCACAGCACAGCCTGAGCCTCTGCTGGGCAGAGCAGCAGCACAGCACAGCCTGAGCCTCTGCTGGGCAGAGCAGCAGCACAGCACAGCCTGAGCCTCTGCTGGGCAGAGCAGCAGCACAGCACAACCTGAGCCTCTGCTGGGCAGAGCAGCAGCACAGCACAGCCTGAGCCTCTGCTGGGCAGAGCAGCAGCACAGCACAACCTGAGCCTCTGCTGGGCAGGGCAGCAGCACAGCCTGAGCCTCTGCTGGGCAGGAGAGCAGCACAGCACAGCCTGAGCCTCTGCTGGGCAGGGCAGCAGCACAGCCTGAGCCTCTGCTGGGCAGGGGAGCAGCACAGCACAGCCTGAGCCTCTGCTGGGCAGGAGAGCAGCACAGCCTGAGCCTCTGCTGGGCAGAGCAGCAGCACAGCACAACCTGAGCCTCTGCTGGGCAGGAGAGCAGCACAGCCTGAGCCTCTGCTGGGCAGGGCAGCAGCACAGCCTGAGCCTCTGCTGGGCAGAGCAGCAGCACAGCACAACCTGAGCCTCTGCTGGGCAGGAGAGCAGCACAGCACAGCCTGAGCCTCTGCTGGGCAGGGCAGCAGCACAGCCTGAGCCTCTGCTGGGCAGGGCAGCAGCACAGCCTGAGCCTCTGCTGGGCAGGGCAGCAGCACAGCCTGAGCCTCTGCTGGGCAGAGCAGCAGCACAGCACAGCCTGAGCCTCTGCTGGGCAGGGCAGCAGCACAGCCTGAGCCTCTGCTGGGCAGAGCAGCAGCACAGCACAACCTGAGCCTCTGCTGGGCAGGAGAGCAGCACAGCACAGCCTGAGCCTCTGCTGGGCAGGGCAGCAGCACAGCCTGAGCCTCTGCTGGGCAGGGCAGCAGCACAGCCTGAGCCTCTGCTGGGCAGGGCAGCAGCACAGCACAGCCTGAGCCTCTGCTGGGCAGGAGAGCAGCACAGCACAACCTGAGCCTCTGCTGGGCAGGAGAGCAGCACAGCCTGAGCCTCTGCTGGGCAGGGGAGCAGCACAGCACAGCCTGAGCCTCTGCTGGGCAGGGCAGCAGCACAGCCTGAGCCTCTGCTGGGCAGGGGAGCAGCACAGCACAGCCTGAGCCTCTGCTGGGCAGGGGAGCAGCACAGCCTGAGCCTCTGCTGGGCATCAGCACAGCCTGAGCCTCTGCTGGGCAGGGGAGCAGCACAGCACAGCCTGAGCCTCTGCTGGGCAGGGCAGCAGCACAGCCTGAGCCTCTGCTGGGCAGGGCAGCAGCACAGCACAGCCTGAGCCTCTGCTGGGCATCAGCACAGCCTGAGCCTCTGCTGGGCAGGAGAGCAGCACAGCACAGCCTGAGCCTCTGCTGGGCAGGGCAGCAGCACAGCCTGAGCCTCTGCTGGGCAGGGCAGCAGCACAGCCTGAGCCTCTGCTGGGCAGGAGAGCAGCACAGCCTGAGCCTCTGCTGGGCAGGAGAGCAGCACAGCACAGCCTGAGCCTCTGCTGGGCAGGGCAGCAGCACAGCACAGCCTGAGCCTCTGCTGGGCAGGGCAGCAGCACAGCCTGAGCCTCTGCTGGGCAGGGGAGCAGCACAGCCTGAGCCTCTGCTGAGCAGGGGAGCAGCACAGCCTGAGCCTCTGCTGAGCAGGGGAGCAGCACAGCCTGAGCCTCTGCTGGGCAGGAGAGCAGCACAGCACAGCCTGAGCCTCTGCTGGGCAGCAGCACAGCACAGCCTGAGCCTCTGCTGGGCAGGGCAGCAGCACAGCCTGAGCCTCTGCTGGGCAGGGCAGCAGCACAGCCTGAGCCTCTGCTGGGCAGGAGAGCAGCACAGCCTGAGCCTCTGCTGGGCAGGGGAGCAGCACAGCACAGCCTGAGCCTCTGCTGGGCAGGAGAGCAGCACAGCCTGAGCCTCTGCTGGGCAGGGCAGCAGCACAGCACAGCCTGAGCCTCTGCTGGGCAGGGCAGCAGCACAGCACAGCCTGAGCCTCTGCAGGGCAGCAGCACAGCACAGCCTGAGCCTCTGCTGGGCAGGGGAGCAGCACAGCCTGAGCCTCTGCTGGGCAGGGGAGCAGCACAGCACAGCCTGAGCCTCTGCTGGGCAGGGGAGCAGCACAGCACAGCCTGAGCCTCTGCTGGGCAGGGCAGCAGCACAGCACAGCCTGAGCCTCTGCTGGGCAGGGCAGCAGCACAGCACAGCCTGAGCCTCTGCTGGGCAGGAGAGCAGCACAGCCTGAGCCTCTGCTTGGCCGGGCAGCAGCACAGCACAGCCTGAGCCTCTGCTGGGCAGGAGAGCAGCACAGCCTGAGCCTCTGCTGGGCAGGGCAGCAGCACAGCACAGCCTGAGCCTCTGCTGGGCAGGGGAGCAGCACAGCACAGCCTGAGCCTCTGCTGGGCAGGGCAGCAGCACAGCCTGAGCCTCTGCTGGGCAGGGCAGCAGCACAGCACAGCCTGAGCCTCTGCTGGGCAGGGGAGCAGCACAGCACAGCCTGAGCCTCTGCTGGGCAGGGAGCAGCACAGCCTGAGCCTCTGCTGGGCAGGGGAGCAGCACAGCACAGCCTGAGCCTCTGCTGGGCAGGAGAGCAGCACAGCCTGAGCCTCTGCTGGGCAGGGCAGCAGCACAGCCTGAGCCTCTGCTGGGCAGGAGAGCAGCACAGCACAGCCTGAGCCTCTGCTGGGCAGGGCAGCAGCACAGCACAGCCTGAGCCTCTGCTGGGCAGGGCAGCAGCACAGCCTGAGCCTCTGCTGGGCAGGGCAGCAGCACAGCACAGCCTGAGCCTCTGCTGGGCAGGGCAGCAGCACAGCCTGAGCCTCTGCTGGGCAGGAGAGCAGCACAGCACAGCCTGAGCCTCTGCTGGGCAGGAGAGCAGCACAGCACAGCCTGAGCCTCTGCTGGGCAGGGCAGCAGCACAGCACAGCCTGAGCCTCTGCTGGGCAGGAGAGCAGCACAGCACAGCCTGAGCCTCTGCTGGGCAGGGGAGCAGCACAGCACAGCCTGAGCCTCTGCTGGGCAGGGCAGCAGCACAGCACAGCCTGAGCCTCTGCTGGGCAGGGCAGCAGCACAGCACAGCCTGAGCCTCTGCTGGGCAGGGCAGCAGCACAGCCTGAGCCTCTGCTGGGCAGGGCAGCAGCACAGCACAGCCTGAGCCTCTGCTGGGCAGGGCAGCAGCACAGCCTGAGCCTCTGCTGGGCAGGGCAGCAGCACAGCCTGAGCCTCTGCTGGGCAGGAGAGCAGCACAGCACAGCCTGAGCCTCTGCTGGGCAGGGCAGCAGCACAGCACAGCCTGAGCCTCTGCTGGGCAGGGCAGCAGCACAGCACAGCCTGAGCCTCTGCTGGGCAGGGCAGCAGCACAGCACAGCCTGAGCCTCTGCTGGGCAGGGCAGCAGCACAGCCTGAGCCTCTGCTGGGCAGGGCAGCAGCACAGCACAGCCTGAGCCTCTGCTGGGCAGGGCAGCAGCACAGCACAGCCTGAGCCTCTGCTGGGCAGAAGAGCAGCACAGCCTGAGCCTCTGCTGGGCAGGGCAGCAGCACAGCACAGCCTGAGCCTCTGCTGGGCAGGGCAGCAGCACAGCACAGCCTGAGCCTCTGCTGGGCAGGGGAGCAGCACAGCCTGAGCCTCTGCTGGGCAGGAGAGCAGCACAGCCTGAGCCTCTGCTGGGCAGGAGAGCAGCACAGCCTGAGCCTCTGCTGGGCAGGGCAGCAGCACAGCCTGAGCCTCTGCTGGGCAGGAGAGCAGCACAGCCTGAGACTCTGCTGGGCAGGGGAGCAGCACAGCACAGCCTGAGCCTCTGCTGGGCAGGAGAGCAGCACAGCCTGAGCCTCTGCTGGGCAGGGCAGCAGCACAGCCTGAGCCTCTGCTGGGCAGGGCAGCAGCACAGCCTGAGCCTCTGCTGGGCAGCAGCACAGCACAGCCTGAGCCTCTGCTGGGCAGGGCAGCAGCACATCACAGCCTGAGCCTCTGCTGGGCAGGAGAGCAGCACAGCACAGCCTGAGCCTCTGCTGGGCAGGGCAGCAGCACAGCACAGCCTGAGCCTCTGCTGGGCAGGAGAGCAGCACAGCACAGCCTGAGCCTCTGCTGGGCAGGAGAGCAGCACAGCACAGCCTGAGCCTCTGCTGGGCAGGGGAGCAGCACAGCACAGCCTGAGCCTCTGCTGGGCAGGGGAGCAGCACAGCCTGAGCCTCTGCTGGGCAGGGGAGCAGCACAGCACAGCCTGAGCCTCTGCTGGGCAGGGGAGCAGCACAGCCTGAGCCTCTGCAGGGCATCAGCACAGCACAGCCTGAGCCTCTGCTGGGCAGCAGCACAGCACAGCCTGAGCCTCTGCTGGGCAGCAGCACAGCACAGCCTGAGCCTCTGCTGGGCAGGGCAGCAGCACAGCACAGCCTGAGCCTCTGCTGGGCAGGGCAGCAGCACAGCCTGAGCCTCTGCTGGGCAGGAGAGCAGCACAGCACAGCCTGAGCCTCTGCTGGGCAGGGCAGCAGCACAGCACAGCCTGAGCCTCTGCTGGGCAGGGCAGCAGCACAGCCTGAGCCTCTGCTGGGCAGGGCAGCAGCACAGCACAGCCTGAGCCTCTGCTGGGCAGGGCAGCAGCACAGCCTGAGCCTCTGCTGGGCAGGAGAGCAGCACAGCACAGCCTGAGCCTCTGCTGGGCAGGAGAGCAGCACAGCCTGAGCCTCTGCTGGGCAGCAGCACAGCACAGCCTGAGCCTCTGCTGGGCAGGGCAGCAGCACATCACAGCCTGAGCCTCTGCTGGGCAGGAGAGCAGCACAGCCTGAGCCTCTGCTGGGCAGGGGAGCAGCACAGCACAGCCTGAGCCTCTGCTGGGCAGGAGAGCAGCACAGCACAGCCTGAGCCTCTGCTGGGCAGGAGAGCAGCACAGCACAGCCTGAGCCTCTGCTGGGCAGAAGAGCAGCACAGCACAGCCTGAGCCTCTGCTGGGCAGGGCAGCAGCACAGCCTGAGCCTCTGCTGGGCAGGAGAGCAGCACAGCACAGCCTGAGCCTCTGCTGGGCAGGAGAGCAGCACAGCCTGAGCCTCTGCTGGGCAGGGCAGGAGCACAGCACAGCCTGAGCCTCTGCTGGGCAGGGCAGCAGCACAGCCTGAGCCTCTGCTGGGCAGGGCAGCAGCACAGCACAGCCTGAGCCTCTGCTGGGCAGGGCAGCAGCACAGCACAGCCTGAGCCTCTGCTGGGCAGGAGAGCAGCACAGCACAGCCTGAGCCTCTGCTGGGCAGGGGAGCAGCACAGCCTGAGCCTCTGCTGGGCAGGGCAGCAGCACAGCCTGAGCCTCTGCTGGGCAGGGCAGCAGCACAGCACAGCCTGAGCCTCTGCTGGGCAGGGGCACAGCACAGCCTGAGCCTCTGCTGGGCAGGAGAGCAGCACAGCCTGAGCCTCTGCTGGGCAGGGCAGCAGCACAGCACAGCCTGAGCCTCTGCTGGGCAGGGCAGCAGCACAGCACAGCCTGAGCCTCTGCTGGGCAGGAGAGCAGCACAGCACAGCCTGAGCCTCTGCTGGGCAGGAGAGCAGCACAGCCTGAGCCTCTGCTGGGCAGGGCAGCAGCACAGCCTGAGCCTCTGCTGGGCAGGGCAGCAGCACAGCCTGAGCCTCTGCTGGGCAGGGCAGCAGCACAGCACAGCCTGAGCCTCTGCTGGGCAGGGGCACAGCACAGCCTGAGCCTCTGCTGGGCAGGGCAGCAGCACAGCCTGAGCCTCTGCTGGGCAGGAGAGCAGCACAGCACAGCCTGAGCCTCTGCTGGGCAGGGCAGCAGCACAGCACAGCCTGAGCCTCTGCTGGGCAGGGCAGCAGCACAGCACAGCCTGAGCCTCTGCTGGGCAGGAGAGCAGCACAGCACAGCCTGAGCCTCTGCTGGGCAGGAGAGCAGCACAGCACAGCCTGAGCCTCTGCTGGGCAGGAGAGCAGCACAGCACAGCCTGAGCCTCTGCTGGGCAGGAGAGCAGCACAGCACAGCCTGAGCCTCTGCTGGGCAGGAGAGCAGCACAGCCTGAGCCTCTGCTGGGCAGGGCAGCAGCACAGCCTGAGCCTCTGCTGGGCAGGGCAGCAGCACAGCCTGAGCCTCTGCTGGGCAGGGCAGCAGCACAGCACAGCCTGAGCCTCTGCTGGGCAGGGCAGCAGCACAGCACAGCCTGAGCCTCTGCTTGGCAGGGAGCAGCACAGCCTGAGCCTCTGCTGGGCAGGGGAGGATCCCAGCCTGACTCAGCCATGAGGCTGGAGCAGCCCAGCCCCCAGCAGCCTAGCTGGAGCCCCAGGTGCCTCCTGCTGGGGGCCCTCTCCCCTCTCACCTTCTTGAGGACCACGAACTCGTTCTCGGCCCCGGTGCGCCGGTTGATCTCATCCTCGTACCTGCGAGGGGCAGAGAGGGAGAGGAGGGGTTGGGTGGCAGTGAAGAGCAAGGCCAAGGTGGGAAGCAGAGGTGAGACCACCCAAGCCCCAGCTGTGCTCCAGAGTGGAAGCTTCCTGGCTCTGAACCTCCCTGGTGTGCTTAGTCCTTGGCTCAAATGAGTAAAGTCTCAAGAAGCCAAGGTCTCAAGAAGGCTCTGAGGGAAGCCAAGGTCTCAAGAAGGCTCTGAGGGAAGCCAAGGTCTCAAGAAGGCTCTGAGGGAAGCCAAGGTCTCAAGAAGGCTCTGAGGGAAGCCAAGGTCTCAAGGAGGCTCTGAGGGAAGCCAAGGTCTCAAGAAGGCTCTGAGGGAAGCCAAGGTCTGCAGGAGGCTCTGAGGGAAGCCAAGGGCTTCAGAAGGCTGTGAGGGAAGCCAAGGTCTCAAGAAGGCTCTGAGGGAAGCCAAGGTCTCAAGGAGGCTCTGAGGGAAGCCAAGGTCTGCAGAGGGATCTGAGGGAAGCCAAGGTCTGCAGGAGGCTCTGAGGGAAGCCAAGGTCTGCAGGAGGCTCTGAGGGAAGCCAAGGTCTGCAGGAGGCTCTGAGGGAAGCCAAGGTCTCAAGGAGGCTCTGAGGGAAGCCAAGGTCTGCAGAGAGCTCTGAGGGAAGCCAAGGTCTCAAGGAGGCTCTGAGCGAAGCCAAGGTCTCAAGGAGGCTCTGAGGGAAGCCAAGGTCTCAAGGAGGCTCTGAGGGAAGCCAAGGTCTGCAGAGAGCTCTGAGGGAAGCCAAGGTCTCAAGGAGGCTCTGAGCGAAGCCAAGGTCTCAAGGAGGCTCTGAGGGAAGCCAAGGTCTGCAGAGGGCTCTGAGGGAAGCCAAGGTCTCAAGGAGGCTCTGAGCGAAGCCAAGGTCTCAAGAAGGCTCTGAGGGAAGCCAAGGTCTGCAGGAGGCTCTGAGGGAAGCCAAGGTCTGCAGAGGGCTCTGAGGGAAGCCAAGGTCTCAAGGATGCTCTGAGGGAAGCCAAGGTCTCAAGGAGGCTCTGAGGGAAGCCAAGGTCTGCAGAGGGCTCTGAGGGAAGCCAAGGTCTCAAGAAGGCTCTGAGGGAAGCCAAGGTCTCAAGGAGGCTCTGAGGGAAGCCAAGGTCTGCAGAGGGCTCTGAGGGAAGCCAAGGTCTGCAGGAGGCTCTGAGGGAAGCCAAGGTCTCAAGAAGGCTCTGAGGGAAGCCAAGGTCTGCAGAGGGCTCTGAGGGAAGCCAAGGTCTCAAGAAGGCTCTGAGGGAAGCCAAGGTCTCAAGGAGGCTCTGAGGGAAGCCAAGGTCTTCAGAGGGCTCTGAGGGAAGCCAAGGTCTTCAGAGGGCTCTGAGGGAAGCCAAGGTCTCAAGGATGCTCTGAGGGAAGCCAAGGTCTGCAGGAGGCTCTGAGGGAAGCCAAGGTCTGCAGGAGGCTCTGAGGGAAGCCAAGGTCTGCAGGAGGCTCTGAGGGAAGCCAAGGTCTGCAGAGGGCTCTGAGGGAAGCCAAGGTCTGCAGAGGGCTCTGAGGGAAGCCAAGGTCTCAAGAAGGCTCTGAGGGAAGCCAAGGTCTGCAGGAGGCTCTGAGGGAAGCCAAGGTCTGCAGAGGGATCTGAGGGAAGCCAAGGTCTCAAGAAGGCTCTGAGGGAAGCCAAGGTCTCAAGAAGGCTCTGAGGGAAGCCAAGGTCTGCAGAGGGATCTGTGGGAAGCCAAGGTCTCAAGAAGGCTCTGAGGGAAGCCAAGGTCTGCAGGAGGCTCTGAGGGAAGCCAAGGTCTCAAGAAGGCTCTGAGGGAAGCCAAGGTCTCAAGGAGGCTCTGAGGGAAGCCAAGGTCTCAAGGAGGCTCTGAGGGAAGCCAAGGTCTCAAGGAGGCTCTGAGGGAAGCCAAGGTCTTCAGGAGGCTCTCACTGTCTCCAGCCCCACTCTAAAGGACCTGTTTGACATTTGGGTTTGTTCCTCACTAATGATCACTCTGCAGCAGCTAATTAAGCAACCAATTAGTCTGTGATGGCTGAGCCGTGGTTGGGCAAGAGCCTCAGACCTGGCTTCTGAGGCACTTTGTGTAGCTCTGAGCAACATCTTCTCATCAGATAAAAGCAGGGCAGGGCTCAGCTGGAAAGCAGACCAAACAAGTCAGCTCTTGAGGCTAAATCCCAGCTCTTGAAGGCAGGTCTGTGCCAGTCCCTCCAGAACTGGCAGAGGAATCCTTGCAGATGGATCTCCAGGAAGACATGGGAAGGAGTGGGAAGCAGCCAGAGGGACTGGGAACCAACTTGACTTGAAAGGCAAAGTGTCCTCTTCCCCAGACAAGGAGCTCCCAGCACCCAGACTTGGCCCTTTGGGGCCTTGCATAGGCAACAAGTCCTGAAATGCAGCCAGGGGCAGCAAAGCAGCTGCTGAGTGCTGCCTCCCTGTGTCCTCCCCCCCCACCCCCCCCAAACCTGGCTCTGACACTCAGCCACAGCTCAGGCCCCTGGGGCAGGGGTGGGGGGGAATCAGATTTGCACTTGGCCAGAGCTGGATGAATGTGGAGAGCTTGGGGAGGTTGTGGGTGGGAGAGGTGGTGATGGAGAGGTTGAGAGTGGGAGAGGTTGTGAGTGGGAGAGGTTGTGAGTGGGAGAGGTTATGGGTGGGAGAGGTGGTGATGGGGAGGTGGTGAGGGGGAGGTGGTGAGGGGGAGAGGTGGTGAGGAGGAGAGGTGGTGAGGGGGAGAGGTGGTGAGGGGGAGAGGTGGTGATGAAGAGGTTGAGAGTGGGAGAGGTTGTGAGTGGGAGAGGTTATGGGTGGGAGAGGTGGTGATGGGGAGGTGGTGAGGGGGAGGTGGTGAGGGGGAGAGGTGGTGAGGGGGAGAGGTGGTGATGAAGAGGTTGAGAGTGGGAGAGATTGTGGATGGAGAGGTTGTGAGGGGGAGAGGTTGTGAGGGGGAGAGGTGGTGATGGAGAGGTTGTGAGTGGAAGAGGTTGTGAGTGGGAGAGGTTGTGAGTGGGAGAGGTTATGGGTGGGAGAGGTTATGGGTGGGAGAGGTGGTGATGGGGAGGTGGTGAGGGGGAGGTGGTGATGGGGAGAGGTGGTGAGGGGGAGAGGTTGTGAGGGGGAGAGGTGGTGATGAAGAGGTTGTGAGTGGGAGAGTATGTGAGTGGGAGAGGTTGTGGTGGAAGAGGTTGTGAGTGGGAGAGGTTCTGGATGGAGAGGCTGAGGTGGGAGAGGCTGAGGTGGGAGAGGCTGTGGTGGGAGAGGTTCTGGATGGAGAGGCTGAGGTGGGAGAGGCTGTGGGTGGGAGGGGCTGTGGTTGGAGAGGTTGCTCTCAGCAGACTCTGGCCAAGGCAACCCAGGCAGCCTCACCTACAAAAAGCACCTACAGTCCCTGGCAGATGGCAGCTGACGTGGCCCCAGCATGACTCATCCTCCCCTCCCTGGACACCTTATCTCAGGTTGGGATTTGTTCCTGCCCCAGGGACATCATTTTCCTTGGCAAGGACCAGAGATCTCAGCATCTCTCCTGGGAGCAGGGCTGGGCACACACAGGTGGCCTGGAGCCCTCTGGACAGACCAAGATCTCCCTGGCAGAAGGGCAGCTTGGGGGGGTTGGGAGCTGGCAGCTCCTTGAGCCTTGGCTCAAAGCCCTGGCTCTGGGGAGGGGACCTGGGACAGGGGCTTGCAGTGCCAGGATGAGAGGCAATGGACAAGGGGAGGACACAAGAAGGACCTGGAGCTGTTGAAGAGCCTCCAAGGAGAGGCTGAGGGAGTTGGGGCTAGAAGAAGAAGGCTCCAGGGAGACCTTAGAGAAGCTTCCAGGAGCTGAAGAGGCTCCAGGAGAGCTGAGCAGGGACCTGGGAGAAGGGCTGGGAGGGGCAGGGTGAGGGGAGATGGATTGGAGCTGGGAGAGGAGAGACTGAGAGTGGAGAGGAGGAAGTGAGGCTGGGGAGAGCCTGGCACAGGCTGCCCAGGGAGGCTGTGGCTGAGCCCTCCCTGGAGGTGCTCAGGGCCAGGCTGGATGAGTCTCTGAGCAGCCTGGGCTGGGGGGAGATGTCCCTGGGCACGGGAGGGGCTTGGAGCTGGCTGAGCTCTGAGCTCCCTTCCAAGCCAACCCATTCTGATTCTCCTTTGCCTCATCCCTGGTGCTCATGAGCGACAACTTTGGGTGCAGCACGCTGGGGGGGCTCAGACCATCACCTCCCTTCCTCTGGAGCAGCCTCCCACGGCTGGGTTGGATTCTGCACCGACAGCTAAAGCCTGAGCCCAAGCTTTGCTTCCCTATCTTCACCTGGCAGCCTGGGGAGAGGAGCCCAGAGCAAGCCCCCAAGGTGCAGCAGGAGCCAACCTGCCCTGCCCTCCCCCTCTGCCAACCATTCCTGCCCAGAGCTTCCATTCCTTACTTGTTCTTGAAGTCTTCCACCATGTCCTGCATGTTCCTCAGCTCGGAGTCCAAGCGGCCCCGCTCCCCCACCAGGCTGTCCAGCTGCCTCCTCAGGTTGTTGATGTAGGCTTCAAAGAGAGGCTCCAGGGACTTCCTGGTGACTGTGTGCCCTTGCTCTTGGAGGAGGCTCCACTTGGTCTCCAACACTTTGTTCTGCTGCTCCAAGAAGCGCACCTGGGGTGGGGAGAGGAGGGGATGGAAACACAACCAAGCAGAAGGGGCTGGAGCCCACGAGGGGAACGCACACACAAAGCTCTGACTGGCAGGGAGAGGTCGTTCAGCAGGGGAAGGGAAGGTCAGGAGATGCTGGAGGACCTCAGCTGGGGCACCAGATCCTCACAGAGAAGGTTAAAATGGTCAGCAAGGACTCTGTGAGCAGGCAGGGAGAGGGAGAGGTCGTTCAGCAGGGGAAGGGAAGGTCAGGAGTTGCTGGAGGAGCTCACTTGGGGCACCAGATCCTCACAGAGAAGGTTAAAATGGTCAGCAAGGACTCTGTGAGCAGGCAGGGAGAGGGAGAGGTCATTCAGCAGGGGAAGGGAAGGTCAGGAGATGCTGGAGGACCTCAGCTGGGCCACCAGATCCTCACAGAGGTGTTTAACATAGTCAGCAAGGACATTTTGAGCAGGCAGCTGGAGGGCTTTCTCCAACCCCACTCTGCTTTCAGCCCTCCTGACTGCTTTAAGCTGGGGTTATCCCTCGGTGCTGAGCAGAGCTTGGTCCAGCAGGAGATCCATCCAGCCCCAGGGCTGTTCTTTGCAGGGAGGAAGGGGATTCAGCTGTTCAGCAGGGGGGTCGGGGAGGGAGGGTTTGGTTATTCAACAGGAGGAGGCTCTGCCAAACTCATCCTCGCAGAGAGGAAGCAGGAGGCAGCTTTTGCTCTCCAGCCCTCCCAGGATGCCGGCCGCAGGGGGTGGTTGAGGCAAGTCCCTTGCATCCAAGGGAAGGTTTTATCTTCCTGCTCTTTCCTCCCCAGGGCTGGAGGCGCCGGCCCCGGGCAGGGCTGGAGGCGCCGGCCCCGGGCAGGGCTGGAGAGGCACCAACCCTGGGCAGGCTGGAGGCGCCGGCCCCGGGCAGGGCTGGAGGCACCAACCCCGGGCAGCGCTGGAGATGCTGGCCTCGGGCAGGGCTGGAGAGGCACCAACCCTGGGCAGGGCTGGAGGCGCCGGCCCCGGGCAGGGCTGGAGAGGCACCAACCCCGGGCAGGGCTGGAGGCGCCGGCCCCGGGCAGGGCTGGAGAGGCACCAACCCCGGGCAGGGCTGGAGGTGCCAGCCCCGGGCAGGGCTGGAGAGGCACCAACCCCGGGCAGGGCTGGAGGCACCAGCCCCGGGCAGGGCTGGAGAGGCACCAACCCTGGGCAGGGCTGGAGGCGCCAGCCCCGGGCAGGGCTGGAGAGGCACCAACCCCGGGCAGGGCTGGAGCTGCCGGCCCCAGGCAAGGCTGGAGGCACCAACCCCGGGCAGGGCTGGAGGCACCAACCCCGGGCAGCGCTGGAGATGCCGGCCCTAGGCAGGGCTGGAGATGCCGGCCCCGGGCAGGGCTGGAGGCGCCGGCCCCGGGCAGCGCTGGAGATGCTGGCCTCGGGCAGGGCTGGAGCTGCCGGCCCCAGGCAAGGCTGGAGGCACCAACCCCGGGCAGCGCTGGAGAGGCACCAACCCCGGGCAGGGCTGGAGGCACCAACCTCGGGCAGCGCTGGAGATGCCAGCCCCGGGCAGCGCTGGAGATGCTGGCCTCGGGCAGGGCTGGAGGCACCAACCCCGGGAAGGGCTGGAGGCACCAACGCTGGGCAGCGCTGGAGATGCCGGCCCTGGGCAGGGCTGGAGATGCCGGCCCCGGGCAGGGCTGGAGGCGCCGGCCCCGGGCAGTGCTGGAGATGCTGGCCTCGGGCAGGGCTGGAGCTGCCGGCCCCAGGCAAGGCTGGAGGCACCAACCCCGGGCAGCGCTGGAGAGGCACCAACCCCGGGCAGGGCTAGAGGCACCAACCCCGGGCAGGGCTGGAGGCACCAACCCCGGGCAGGGCTGGAGGCACCAACGCTGGGCAGCACTGGAGATGCCGGCCCCGGGCAGGGCTGGAGATGCCGGCCCCGGGCAGGGCTGGAGGCGCCGGCCCCAGCAGCTCTCACCTTGTCGATGAAGGAGGCGAATTTGTTGTTGAGGGTCTTGATCTGCTCCCTCTCCTGAGTCCGCACCTTCTGATCTCGGGGTCGATATCCAGCTTGAGGGGGGCCAGCAGGCTCTGGTTCACAGTCACTTCGTGGATCCCCCCCGGGGGGCAAACGGGGAACCCGGGGCCACCTCTGCCGCCGAATCCGGCGCCCCCCAGCCCGAATCCACCGCCCAGCCCGTAGCCTCCTCCACCGCCACCAGCTCCTCCTAAGCCAAAACCGGCTCCAGCTCCAGCACCGTAGCCGAGACCAAAGCCGCCGAAGCCGTATCCGGCCCCGGCCCCGCTCCGCAGCCCTCCGCAGGCCGAGCTGTAGGAAATCCTTTTGCTTCCACCTAGGTTATAGAGGCTCCTGCTGCCGAAGCCGCCACCGGCTCCGAAGCCTCCTCCGCCTCCAGCTCTTCCTCCTCCGACCCTGGAGACGGAGACGGAGCTAAAACTGCTCCTGGCCCCGCCGCTACCTCCCACGATGGCAGAGCCCGAGCTAAAGCCCCTCATGCCCCCTCCCGTGGATGACCTGAAAGAGATCCGGCTCATGGCTGGGTGGCTCGGCCGGGGTGGGGACGCAGAGGGCAGGAGAAGAGGGCAATAAGAAAGAGAGGAGAAGAGCTAATGAACACCAACGGGGCACCCCCAAGGCTGGTGAGCAGCAGCAGCAGCGGCGGCGGCGGCAGCAGCGGCGGGAGGAGGGAAGAGAGCAGAGGGCAAAGGAAGAGAGGAACCCCTGTGATGGGAGAGGCTGGGAGCCTCCTCTTTTTATCTGCTTGGGAAACTTGGCAGCGGAGCCCAGGCCTGGAGGTGCCTTGCAGCGACTTGCCTGGGTCAAACACACCTCGGCTGCGGCGGTGGCCGCGCAAAAATGCATTGTTTGCAGGCAGGGAAAGTAACGGAGTGAGGCAGCTCCCCCCCCCCACCCCCCACCCCTTCCCCACCCCACCCCACCCCCCACCCCCCACCAAAGCCAGCAGCTCTGAGTCATGGAATTAGCATTGGATTGGGACAAGGCGCTGAGGTCTGCGCTCAGGGGCAGGATGCAACACGATCCTGCCGGGACCCTGCGAGCTGCCTTTTCTTTCTTGCCTCCAGGAGCCAGCCAGGGCTGGTGGCTTGTGCAAGGCTGCTGGGGAGGAAGCTGTTGCGAGGTGGAGGTTAGGGTGTAGCAGCCCCCGGGCTGGGCGGGGGTGGGGACTTCAACCCCAGGGCACAAGAGCCCAAGTTTCCTCCCCTACCCCCGGCTCCAGGCTCCTCTCAGGCACTTGCAGGGAGCCAGGAGGTGTCCCCTCAGCCTCCTCTCCTCCAGCCTCTACCCCACCCTGAGCTCCCTCAGCTGCTCCTCTCTCCTCTCCAGAGCCTTCCCCAGCTCCCTTGCCCTTCTCTGCGTCCTCTTGGGCTGATGGAGGGTCTGGGACTGAGGGGGTCTGGGGCTGAGGGGGGTCTGGGACTGAGTGGGTCTGGGGCTGAGGGGGTCTGGGGCTGAGGGGGGTCTGGGACTGAGTGGGTCTGGGACTGAGGGCGTCTGGGACTGAGGGGGGTCTGGGACTGAGGGATTCTGCGACTGAGGGCGTCTGGGGCTGAGGGGGGTCTGGGATTGAGGGGGTCTGGGGCTGAGGAGGGTCTGGGGCTGAGGGGGTCTGGGGCTGAGGGGGGTCTGGGACTGAGGGGGTCTGGGGCTGAGGAGGGTCTGGGGCTGAGGGGGTCTGGGGCTGAGGTGGGGTCTGGGACTGAGTGGGTCTGGGACTGAGGGGGGTCTGGACTGAGTGGGTCTGGGGCTGAGGGGGTCTGGGACTGAGGGGGGTCTGGGACTGAGGGGATTCTGGGACTGAGGGCATCTGGGGCTGAGGGGGGTCTGGGATTGAGGGGGTCTGGGGCTGAGGGGGTCTGGGACTGAGGGGGGTCTGGGGCTGAGGGGGGTCTGGGACTGAGGGGGGTCTGGGTCTTAGCTCAGTGGCTTGGGATTTGTTTTGGGAAAGGCAGCTAAGAGATCAGGGATTTGTAGGAGCCCAGGGGGAGCTGAGATGGCACTGAGGGGCTGCAGCAGGGCCAGGGAAGGGCAAGGGAGCTGGGGAAGGGGCTGGGGGAGAGGGCTGGGGAGGAGCAGCTGAGGGAGCTCTGGGAGGGTTGAGGCTGGAGGAGAGGAGACTGAGGGGAGACCTCCTGGCTCCTTGCAAGTGCCTGAGAGGAACCTGGAGCCAGGTGGGGGTTGGTCCAAGGGCCAGGACAAGAGGAGATGGCCTCAGGCTGCCCCAGGGGAGGTCCAGGTTGACCACGAGGAACAACTTCTTTGCTGCAAGAGTGGTCAGGGCCTGGCCCAGGCTGCCCAGGGGAGTGGTGGTGGAGTCCCCATGCCTGGAGAGGCTCCAGACCCCCTGTGGCTATGGCTCTTGGGGCCCATCAGTGAGCTTGGCTTCCAAAGGCAGCAGGTAAACAAATCCCTGTTACCAAAACAACTGGAAATTCCAGGAGATGTTGCTGCCAGAGCAGCAAAGGAGCTACTGAAATCGTGTTTTGAAATCTTTGCCCTTCATTTGAATCTCCCTGTCAGGCTCAGGGTTCAAAGCTCCCTCTGAAGTGGGATCTCTAACACCCTCCTTTCCCCCACCCACCCACCCACCCCTGGCATTCCTGCATTGAAGCAGCAGTTCCCCAACGTCATCCCTGGCTCCCTGAGCTGTTCCATCAAGGGGAGTTCACCCTCTTGCCATCCAGCTGCTTCCCACCCCCTGCTCTACTCTGCTGAGATCACCCACTTGGAATTTCTTTCCCAAACAGCCTCTTGATCTTGGGCTCTTGGATGAGAACCTCCCCCAGGAGCTTCCAACCACGTTGGTCCTGCTTCAGGCAGGAGAGCTGCAGAGCTCTTCTGTGTCCATGCAGAGCTGGGCACAAAAGAGCTGCAGAGCTCTTCTGTGTCCATGCAGAGCTGGGCACAAGGGGTTCCAAATCCCTTCCCTCACCCCCCAAACCCTTCTGGGCATTGGCTTCTGCCCTGGTGCCAAGAGCTATGCCCAGAGGTTCCAGCTCCCTTTTGGACCCTGGTCTCTGCCCCTGTGCCAGGAGGGTTGCTCAGAGGTTCCAGCTCCCTTCTGGACCCTGGTCCTCTGCCCCTGTGCCAGGAGGGTTGCTCAGAGGTTCCAGCTCCCTTCTGGACCCTGGTCTCTGCCCCTGTGCCAGGAGGGTTGCTCAGAGGTTCCAGCTCCCTTCTGGACCCTGGTCTCTGCCCCTGTGCCAGGAGGGTTGCTCAGGGGTTCCAGCTCCCTTCTGGACCCTGGTCTCTGCCCCTGTGCCAGGAGGGTTGCTCAGAGGTTCCAGCTCCCTTCTGGACCCTGGTCTCTGCCCCTGTGCCAGGAGGGTTGCTCAGGGGTTCCAGCTCTCTTCTGGGCATTGGGTTCTGCCCCTGTGCCAGGAGGGTTGCTCAGGGGTTCC